>NC_135374.1:3739433-3869433 GCF_049243985.1 Paroedura picta | reverse complement strand
AAGGAAAGTGTGAACAGAATGGCGTTTCGGGCAGAGGAAAGTGCTTCCCGACACCACCTGGTCTTTCCTGGAGAGGCCTGGGATTGAACCAGGGACCCTCTGGGCTCTGACGGAGCTGTCAGCAAGAGGGGTCTGGGGGGAAAGGGAGGAGGACAAAGCCAATGGATTCCTCTTGTGCCAAAACCACAGTGGCCCCGGGTATTCAATCCCGCTTTCTGTTACTTCTTCAGTGGTTGCAGTTATAGACTTAATATAATTATAGACTTGCTTTAGGATGCTTAGGGCTGATCCTGCGTTGAGCAGGGGGTTGGACTAGATGCCCTCTATGGCCCCTTCCAACTCTATGATTCTGTGATTCTAGTTCAGCGGTGGAATAGGCTGCCTAAGGAGGTGGTGAGCTCCCCCTCACTGGCAGTCTTCAAGCAAAGGCTGGATACACACTTTTCTTGGATGCTTTAGGATGCTTAGGGCTGATCCTGCGTTGAGCAGGGGGTTGGACTAGATGGCCTCTATGGCCCCTTCCAACTCTATGATTCTATGATTCTATAAATATTTAACATCTCATGGGCACAATTGAAGAAGTGACCCCTTTACCGAAAAGTTATTGCCAATGTGATATGCATTACCTTTAGAATTGAAATTAATACTGGTGATGTTAAATCTGTATATATTAAGAATATAATTGCAACCACTGAAGAAGAAACAGAAACCTGGGACCCCGTTCTGGCTGCAAAAACATTCAAATAGCCTAGGGCTGCACTGAATAAACTTCAAGGAGATACCACTTTTTGCCTATTGGTTTCTTTTGCTTTCGGGTATATTTCCACAAGAAACTATAATTCTTTATATGAAACCACTGTGGCAGCTCTTTGAAACAAGGACTTCCGATTGGTGCTCACTAACGCCCTCAGCCTGGCGATTACGCCCAGTGAGCACCGTGAGAAATGTTCCATTAATTAGTAATTAAGGAAGCCTTCTTGAAGGAGTTAGGCCCAGGTTTTTCCCTCGGGCGTGTTCCCATTGCTAGCTCCTCCGGGGTCAGCGCAGTGTCATGGCTAAGAGCAGGGGTAGTCAAACTGCGGCCCTCCAGATGTCCATGGACTACAATTCCCAGGAGCCCCTGCCAGCGAATGCTGGCAGGGGCTCCTGGGAATTGTAGTCCATAGACATCTGGAGGGCCGCAGTTTGACTACCCCTGGCTAAGAGTGATGGCCTCTGATCTGGAGAACAGGGTTTGATTCCATGCGCCTCCTCCACAGGCAGACAGCTGGGTGACCTTGGGCTAGTCACAGTCCTGATAGATCTGTTCTCATAGGGCAGTCCTCTCAGGAACGCTCTCAGTTCCACCTCCCTCAAAGGGTGTCTGTTGTGGGGCGAGGAAAAGGAAGGCAAATGTACGCTTTGAGATTCTTTTGTGGAGTAAGAAGCAGAGTACAACCCAGCTTTTCTTCTTCTCCATATGGCTCCAACCCCCCCCCCCCCTCCGTCCCAGCCTAGTGTCCCTTCCTGCGTGTTTGAGTACCATCCAGGTGAAGGTAGGGGATGAAGAGAGGTGGTTTGCCTTTACCTGCCTCTGTGCAGCAACCCTGGACTTCCATCCGAGTGCTAACCAGAGCCCTCCTTCTTAGCTCTCCAGACCTGATGAAATTGTGCAAGCTTGGACCATGCGGGTGAGGGCAGAGGAAATGCAGAGGTGACCTCCCATTGCTTGCCTCTCCGTGGCAACCTTGGTAGCGTCCCCCCTAAGTGCTAACCGTGGCCGGACCTCCTTTGCTTCCAAGGCCTACCTGACAAGCGTGAACTAGCCTGGGCCGTGGAGGTCCGGCCATGACGTGGAGGTGCCTCTCAAAAACTGGCCGGTGCTTTTCCACCTGGTCGTCCCTGGGTCCCCATGCAGGGTGCTATTTTGGGAGAACCTGGCCGTGTCCCACTCAGGCCCTCCTCTCTGTCCTCCACTTTCTAAAGGAAATGGCTATGCTGCAAACTCCCATTCCTGCCCAGGCCTTTGTGTTGGGTGTCTTATATTCCTCACTGTGTGAGAACAGCCCTGCTCTCTCTCTTTTTTTTGGGGGGGGGGGGGATACAGTCAATGCCAACAGAGCTAGCAGAGCGAGAAATGATCGCCTTTGCTTTCTGTTTCCACCTCCGCGGCTCAAAATGACAAACTGATACGGAGCCTGGCATTTCAGAATGCCCGTCTCCCTCACCTGGGCAGAGTCCCACCTGTCGCTCCTGCAGAAGAGGAAGAAATGCCTTTTCACCACACCGTAGATAGCTATTCACAGTGGGCAGGTCTGCCGGTGACTATGAATTAACCTGGCTAAAAATGGTTTGTGTGTGGGGGGGGTGCTTCTCTGTGCTGATGTGGCGTCGCAGTTAAAACTTGACAGGTTCTGGGAGAGCCGAGTTCGAATCCTCACATGGGTTACTTGGGGCCCGTCACTTTCAGCTGTGCCTCCTTTGCAAGATTGCTGTCAGGTTATAGTGTAGGAAGGGGAAATCCCGGACCCCTTAGCCTGGCTTCTCCCCACAGCGTTGTTGTGAAGACAACACATCTGTTGTGAAGGAGACACATCTGTTCTTCTCTGATCTCCTTAGTGTAATTTTGGGATAAAGAGACAGTACGTCTGTGAGGCTGACCTCAGCTGCAGGGAAGAGAATGGAGCAGATTTTGAAGGGGACGGTCTGCAGTCCTCTGAGGGGCAGTTTGGTGAGCCGGGGAAGTCAGCGTAGATTTATCTCCAACATTTATCTCTTGCCAGGCCAATCTGGTTCCCTTCTTTGACGAGTGAAGGGCTTATTGAATTGTGGCACGCAGAAGGTCTCAGGTTCAATCCCCAGCACCTCCAATTAAAAGGACCAAGCCATCAGTGATGTGATAACTCTGCCTAAAACGCTGAAGATACTTAGACAGGGGCTGTGGCTCAGTGGAAGAGCCTCTGCTTCTTATGTAGAAGGTCCCAGGTTCAATCCCCAGCACCTCCAGTTAAAAGGACCAGGCAGGAAGGGATGGGAAAGACCTCTACCTGAGACCCTGGAGAGCAGTTCAGCATGAGCCGTTTCTCGGGAGTGGCAGGAAATAACAATCCAAAAATAAATAAATAAAACTACAGACACAACAGAAAACAAACTTCCAGGAGATTGTGAGGGGCCTCAATTGCAGCTGTTGGGTCGCAAAAAACAAAAATACAAAAACCCACTTCGGGAATATACTGGAAAGGGAAATTGCTGAAATGCAAGTTATCACAACACTCAAAACTATGGAATCCCCCAGGACTCAACAGGGATATTGGTTTCTTATCGCGCTACAGATGGTGACATCATTGAGCTCTTACATCTGCTTTCCTTACAATCCCCTCTTTATTTTATTTCATTTGGGAGCATAGGATTGTATCATAGACTGTAATGTGATGTAATGAATAGTAAATATGTAATGGCATTTACAAACTCACTCTGTGGTCTCGGGACAGGGAGCTGAACTCAGCACAGCTTGTCCCTTGTGGAATGCTTCCGTGCCTGAGTGGAGACAGATGGGTCTAGCAACAGGTCTCTTTTAATTACTTCTTTCCACAACTGGGAATGCGCCTGCCATTGATCACTAGCCTTGACATTTTTATTCCCCTTCTGTTTTTGTGAATGAGAGTTGAAAACAAAGGACCAATCAGCTTGCTATTCTAGCGAGGTATTTGGTTGCACTAAACATCTTCATGATGCTGCACTTTGGTTGGCTGTCTTCATGATGCTGTCGACTAATCTACTGCTAATTTACTCTCTCCTTAACTACCTACCCTTAAATATGTGTATGCAAACAAAAGCTCACACCTTGAAAAAACTTTGAGGGTCTTTCAGGTCCCCCATTGGACTCAAATTTTTGTTCTTTCACCATGCGTGCGTCTTCCTCTTTTCCTGCTGCCCAAAACCTTACGTGTGAATTCTCTGAAACTTTGATGGTTGCACCTTCTAGCCTCCCCTCCCCAAAAGATGACCACAAAATTGTCTGCGCCAGACTTAATTCACTTTACGGGGCATCCCAACTCTTTGTGCCACTATCTTCTGTTCCCCACAGCAGAGTGGTCCCAACGGAGGGGGAATTTGAACCGGTTTTCGGCTCCCCAGTTCTGGTGGTATTTGGCAAGCTTCTTCTTCCAGGGACTGGAGACGAACAGCCCTCTCCCTCCCTCTTGCTTTTCCTCCCGACAATTTAATCCGGCCCTAAATTGATTCCCTCTTACTCACTGGCTCGAGGGCAAGACATTTCTCATTTAATTCCAACGATAAACAGCGAAGGCCTGTTTTCTCAGCTATCGAGGAGGGCAGGGCGGGCAGAGGTGGGCACAGAGGTGAGGCTGGTCATAGATCGGTTGGTCCTTTGCTAAATCAGACCAGTGGATCCCAAGCACTGATTCCTCAGAGGGAAGCAGCTCACTGGGACAGGGGTCCCCAACATGGTACTTGTGGGCACTGTTGATGGCTTTCCTGGTGCCCACCAAGTGCTAATAGAAAGGGGGCAGGACCAGGTAGGCCTTGGGCCCAGCAAGGCTTCCGTTTTGCCACTGGAGACCTGATTGGCCGTGTAGGCTTTTAGAAGGATATCCATCGTGGGACTGAGAGGAAACTGGGGTGGCCATTTTGTAGCTGTCACCTCCTCCTGCAGCAGCCATTTTGTGGCTGCACCTGCCACGGTGTCTCCAGATCCCAAAAGTACTCGCAGGGTGAAACAGTTTGGCAGCCAGTGTTGTAGGAGCGGAAGCAGAGAACATTCCCTTCTGGTGCCGGAGGTTGAATCCAGGCATGGTTTCAAATTATCCAGGGCTTTGCTTGGAGCCATTTTGTTTGCTTGGGACAAAGGCCACACCCTGCTCACCTGGCAGGTGACCTGTGTGAGCTGCCTAGGATGTGGCCCAGTTTCTTCTGCCCGGTCCTTCCCTTTCCAGCCCTCCTTAACATACATAAAATCCTGCCTAGCTCCATATTTGAACTTGCAGCTGCCCGTCGTCTCTGCCTTCCGTGCCCTCTCCCTGAAGGGCATCTAGTCCCACCCCCTGCTCAGGGCAGGATCAGCCTCCAGCAGCCAGGAAGCAGGGCTTCTCATAAACTTTACGAGCAGGAGGATGTTGGAGACAACCTTTTCCCTCTTGCTTGTTTGTTTAATATAACGTGCAGTGCAATGTCGATTTTGAATAATTATGTGAACTGCTTTGCATACCCTTTTCGGTATCCCTTTTATAAGGCAACGAAAAGCAGAAAGGGTTCTCCGAATGCAGACTTCTGCCCCAAATAGCATCCAGTGAGATATGGTTGTTTGAAGGTCCAATTAGGAGCCGGGAGACCCGAGTTCGAATCGCCTTTGCTCTGGGGATTCAGGTGGGTCGCCGTGTTGGGCTGCAGTAGACTAGAATTTCTCACCCTTCTATACTTTGCAGAAGATGTTTTTTGATAAATGAATATCCAGCTGTCCCCCCCCACCGAAAAATCCCCAAAATATCCCTCTGTATGACCCTTTATTCTGTGCAAAGCTTCTTTGCCGGTGATGTAGGAAGAGCCGTTCTAGCATAAGAAAAGGGCTTTAGTCTTGCCCTATTTGTGGAGAAGACGGGCTGGGGGGGTGGGGGGGGGAGAGGCATGGGGAGCCTGGGAACCCTTCCGCAAGGCACGGATCCCAGATCCAATCTGGTTTCTTGGAGAGGGTTATTCTTGGAGCTCGTCTGGCGGCGTCTTGATTTCACGGTCCCCGCTCTGTCCCACAACGGATCGCGGCACACGTTTGCGAATTTGGGAAGAGGCCCATCTGGTTACCCTGTGGCGTGTTTTGGAAAATCAACAAAAGCCAAAAGGGCCTGGGGGGGGGCAGACTCGGAGGAGGGAGACGGATCGGGAAGGGAGACGCCAGAGAGTGCCAAGCGGGCTCTGCTAAGTGAGTGGCTAAAATTTCCTTGCAGCGGACGCAAAAAGAAACAAAATGCAAAGCGGGACTCTGCCGTGACCCCAAATTCTGGGACCCCAGGGCCTCCCAACTGGGCTTGCCAACTCCTGGTGGGGGAATTCCTGGGTGCGGAGCCTGAGGAAGGGGGTGGTTTCGGGAGGGAAGAGCTGTCCACGAGGGGAATAATTCGTTTAATTTATATACTGCCTTTTCCCACAAGCGGTCGCAGGGAGGACCCTGAGCGTCAACCGAGGCTTTTTGCTATTCTGAGAGCAGGTCCCCCTCGGGGACAATATTTTGGAAAAGTGCAGCTCAGTCAGGGTGTGTAGGCATTGCCCACGACACCACCTTTGAGAAGTTTGCGTCCACTGTTTGAAATTTGCTCCAGGGTCAATTAGATCTCTTGGGATGTCTTTGCCATTGAGGGAGATATTTTGAAACTGGTTGTTACCCCTGGAGGTGGCAACCCAATCAAGAAGGCTCATTGGTTGTGTACTGCCATTGCTTTTATAGGATTCTGGATGCTGGCCTGGCTTTTTCTCAATCAGGGTTTCATGATGGCCCTGGAAGGATTTCCTGAATAGATGGGAGTTAATTAATTGATGAATTAATTAATTATACGTACGTACATACATACATACATACATACATACATACATACATATTTAAATTTATCAGGTGGTATGACCATATATGGTCATATTGACCCTGCGAAATGGCCAATGATGGGCCTGAAGGAGGCGGGAAGGGGAGGGGCCCTACGTAGGTGGGCGTGTCCACAGCTCTGCTTCCTGACCATCTTCTGCCCAATCGTGCCAGTTCTGGGGTTTCTCGAAGCCTGAAGAATGTTTCATGGGTTTCTTGAGGGTAAAAAAAGTTGAGAAAGTTGGAAATAAATCCAGGTTTGGGTGGGCCGTACTGAGGTTTCGATCCTGTCCCCTCCGAGCCAGGTTTCTTTTTAAATGTTCTCTGGGAATGCCTTAGCAGTGGGGTAGGCGGGATACCCCGTTGTGGCGGAAAGGAGACGAGAAATCCTAGAATGAGAAATGATTTTAAAATTATATCAAAATGCCTTGTAATGCATATAAATGTATTATATCGCAGAAGCAGAATACGTTTTTAATATAACACTATGAGAAAAATAGATTTTATACAGAAATATCCTTATTTGCAATGTGGGATAATGGTGTTCTTTTTTCTAACTGTGCATATCAGGGGTAGTCAAACTGTGGCCCTCCAGATGTCCATGGACTACAATTCCCATGAGCCCCTGCCAGGAAACGCTGGCAGGGGCTCATGGGAATTGTAGTCCATGGACATCTGGAGGGCTGCAGTTTGACTACCCCTGGTGTATATGGAAAATTGTGGCAAATATATATTGTAAGCTGCTCCAAGGCTGCGGGCTATAAATCATTTATTTATGTAATTTATTTATTTATTATTAGATTTGTATACCGCTGGTCCCAACAACCTGACTTGTGGCGGTTCACATCATATAAAATTAAAGTGTGATAATAATGTAGAAAAGAAATATCTAATAAGGAATATGTGTTTTTGTTGCTTGCGAAGTCGTGTCCGACCCATCGCGGCCCCATGGACAATGATCCTCCAGGCCTTCCTGTCCTCCACCATTCCCCGGAGTCCATTTAAGTTTGCACCTACTGCTTCAGTGACTCCATCCATCCACCTCATTCTCTGTCGCCCCCTTCTTCTTTTGCCCTCGATCGCTCCCAGCATGAGGCTCTTCTCCAGGGAGTCCTGCCTTCTCACGAGGTGGCCAAAGTAATTGAGCTTCATCTTCAGGAAAGGAAAACGTAGTAATTCTAAAACTAATAATATGACTCTAAAATATTTTGTGCATCTGAGCAGGCAAGGGAAGCGGCCTTGCACCTGTGCTAACCCTTGGCTGATTGACACCCTCAGTCCCTAGTTCTCAAAGGTCTATGTCGTCTCTCTCTCTCTTGCAGGACATGCGGAAACATGTCACCCTGACCCTTCTGGACACCGAGAATTCGTACGTGGAGTCACTGCGAACTCTGATGCAGGTAACTGACCTTCGCTGGGATGGAGTGCTTTGATGACCAGTTTAATGTTGACATTTTAATTTTTAGTATAAATTATATTTTTGCATTGTCTATTGAACTATGATGTGCACTGCCCTGAGGTGAACCGTCTGGGAGGGGAGTAGAATCCTAGAGTTGGAAGGGACCTCCTGGGTCATCTAGCCCAACCCCCTGCACTATGCAGGACACTCACAACCCTCTCGCTCCTCCACTGTCACCTGCCACCCCCTTGAGCCTTCCCAGAATCAGCCTCTCCGTCAGATGGCTCTCCAGCCTCTGTTTAAAAATCTCCAAAGATGGAGAACCCACCACCTCCCGAGGAAGCCTGTTCCACTGAGAAACCGCTGTAACCGTCAGGAACTTCTTCCAGATGTTTAGATGGAATTAAGAATCCTAGAGTTGGAAGGGACCTCCTGGGTCATCTAGTCCAACCCCCTGCACTGTGCAGGACACTCACAGCCCTCTTGCTCCTCCACTGTCACCTGCCACCCCCTTGAGCCTTCACAGAATCAGCCTCTACGTAGTAGTAGTAGTAGTAGTAGTAGTAGTAGTAGTAGTAGTAGTAGAATATTAGGTCTCATCTCTTTGTTTTGGAGCCTAGCCTTCTCAGCAGGGTCGTTGTGAAGGCAAAGAGCACTGCAGAGATCTGCGAATGCTGCTCCAACCTCCCCACACCTTGCGCCCAGTTTTCCCTTTTGCGGCTGTCTCAATTTTACTTGCAATTATGAGATTAGCTTCTAATTCCCTCTCTTCTTTTCTCTCCTCTTCGCGTCTAATTTGCCCCGAGAGAGCAAGGAGTGGATGCGGCTCAATTCTAAAGGCAGTTGTTTCTTTAATGGCTGCAATTACCACTGCCCGTAAAAGGGACACTTTGGGATATTAAAAATAAACCCAGTCACAACAAAGCATCATTTAATTGGCGGTGTGGCTTTTGTGAAGAGGGGCAAGGAGCTACACACAGCACCACACAGCTGTACACACATCTCTTGCCGGTACTTGGTTGGGAGAAGTTTGAGGAAATCCGGGGCAGGTAAGGGCAGATCACCTGTGCGTGTCTTTTGCCCTAACCTGGATGGACCAGATTTCAGAAGCTAAGAAGGGTCATCCAGCAGGGAAGACCAGGATTGCTGTACAGAATCAGGCCATCTCCCTCCGTATGTTGTTGTCCTCACTGGATGGTACGGGGCTAGCCCGATGCTGTCAGATCTCTGAAACCAAGCAGAATCATACCGAGCTGAAAGAGACCACCGAAGGTCATCCAGTCCAGCCCCAAATCTTCTCAGGGGTTTAAAAATTCACACGCCTGACAGGGGTTCATCCAGTCTCCTCCTCAAACATCCACCAAAGGTAATTCCACCACAAATATTAGAAAATGCTTTCTGATATTTAAGCCAGCGTGGTGTAGTGGTTAATAGTGGCAGTTCATAATCTGGCAAGCCAGGTTTGATTTTCCACTCCTCCACATGCAGTCAGCTGGGTGGCCTTGGCTAGTCACAATCCTGATAGTGCTGTTCTCCTAGGGTGCAATCTCTCTCAGCCCCACCTGCCTCAAGGGGTGTCTGTTGTGGGGCAAGAAAGGGAAGGCGCTTTGAGACTCCGTCTGGTAGAGAAAAGCCGGGTATAAAGCCAACGTTTCTTCTTCTTCTTAAGTGGAAACTCCTTTCCCGTAATTTGAACCCATCGCTTTTATTTCTCGTCTCTAAAGCCACGATTAACCAGTTCATAGAATCACAGAATTGGAAGGGAACTCCTGGGTCATCTAGTCCAACCCCCCGCACCATGCAGGACACTCACAACCCTATCACTGTAACCTGCCACCATGAAAAAAAAGTGTTGTTTTTTATACCCTGCTTTTCATTACTTCAAGCACCTTACAATCGCCTTCCTTCTTCTCCCCATAACAGAGACCCTGTGAGGTAGGTGGAGCCGAGAGAGCTCTGAGAGAACAGCTCCGTGAGAACAGCTCTAACAGGACTGTGACTAGCCCAAGGTCACTCAGCCGGGGGGGGCAGCTTGTCGCCCGCAGGCACCCTGTTGGGGACCCCTGGCTTATGCAATCTGTGTTCTGTCTCAGCCCAGGCCAGCCTCCCCGTCTTTTTCCCCAGCCTGCAGCGAAACGATCCTCTCTGCTCTCCGGTGGAGCGTTCAGAGCTTTGCCAGGGCAACCAAAATCTGCTCGTGTCTCTCTGGCAACCACATCACGTTGCCGCGCACTTCAGCAGTCAGGAGGGAAGCGCTGGGGCAGGCAAAATTGAGATGTCAGGGAACCATGCGCTCGGGATGGAGGAGCCTCCGCCCCCAGGAAAGGCTGGGAGCGTTTCTGTCAGTCAGGAAGATCTGCTTTGTTGTCAGGCTGAGTCAGATAGAAGTGCAACGTGCCTCTTCCCCTTTGCAGCAGAGATGTCTTTAGAAGGGGCGGCTGAGCAGGATCTCTCCCCTTTTGGTTGTGGGCATCTTCCTTGACGCAAACAGTTCAGTCCCTTCCCATGCAGGGAAGAATCTCTGCTTTGCGGGTCCGCTGGCATCCCAAGCAGGAAAAGGTTTCTCGAGAGCTGTCATGGCGGCCTCAAGTCTGGAAAACCGACTCCCCACCTCTCCTCCCCAGGAAGCCTGCTGGGTGACTTTGGTCCAGTCCAGCCCTGTTAGAGCTGTTCTCACAGAGCAGTTTCTCTCAGAGCCACCTTGGTCTCGTGGTTAGGAGCATGGACTTCTGATCTGGCGAGCCGGGTTTGATTCCCTGCTCCCCCACATGCAGCCAGCTGGGTGATCTTGGGCTTGCCACAGCACTGATCAAGCTGTTCTCATGGAGCAGTGAGCTCTCTCAGCCTGCCCTCCCTCACAGGGTGTCTGTTGTGGGGAGAGGAAAGGGAAGGTGACTGGAAGCCACTTTGAGACTCCTTCAGGGAGAGAAAATCGGCATATAAGAACCAAGTCTTCTTCTTCTTCTTCTTCAGTAATCTCAGGGCTGTCTCAGCCTCACCTCCCTCACAGGGTGTCTCAGCCAGAGATCTTTCTCATCCCCTCCTGCCTGGTCCTTCTAACTGGAGATGCTGGGGATTGAACCTGGGACCTTCTGCCTGCCCAGCAGAGGCTCTGCCACTGAGCCACGGCTCCTCCCCGTGGCTCTCCAGGGTCTCAGGCAGAAGTCTTCCCCCTCCCCTCCTGCCTTGTCCTTTTAACTGGAGATGCCCGGGATTGAACCTGGAACCTTTTGCATGCTGAGAAGATGCCCTACCAACTGAGCTACCAGTCCTTTTCAGTGGCCCTCCAGGGTACCAGGCAGAAGTCTTTCCCATCCCCTCCTGCCCGGTCCTTTTAACTGGAGATGCCGGGGATTGAACCTGGGACCTACATGCCAAGGAGAGGCTCTCCCACTGAGCCTTGGGTTTTCTCCATGGCTCTCCAGGGCCACATGCTGAGGTCTTTCCCATCCCCTCCTGCCTAGGGGAACCACCTTAGTGGTGATTCCGGGGATTGAACCTGGGACCTTCTGTGTGTCAAGCCGAAGCTGTACCAGCTGAGCCACCAGCCTCTCTCCATTGATCTCCAGGGTCTCATATGGAGGTGTTCTCCCCTCACCTACTGCCTGGTCCTTTTTAACTGGAGATGCTGCTGTGGATTGAGCCTGGGACCTCCTGCATGCCAAGCAGAGGTTCTGACTCTGAGCCAGGGTCTCAGGTCAAGGTCTTTCCCCTCCTCTCTTGCCTGGTCCTTTCAGCTGGAGATGCTGCTTGGGATTGAACCTGCGACCTTCTGCGTGCCAAGCAGAGGCTCTGCCACTGAGCCACAGCCTTTCCCCAAATTGTGTTGTTGCTGAGTGTGGAATTTCAGTAAGCAAGCATACACAAAAAAATGCAAGCATTTCACTCCCGGGCTAGAACGTGTCAGTTGATTGCCTAGTTTGTCTGCTGAGCATGAACAGGCCAAAGAAATTGGCTTTGGGAAGATCGTTCGTGATTTTTGAAAGAAAGGAAATCCAGGGAAACGAAGCTTTAAAGCAAATGGGTCTATTTATAAAACGTTCCCAGCCACATGCGTCCGTTTGGAAACAGAAAAGCAAAGCATCCACACGATGATGCAGGATGAAAGTGCAAACTTTCCTTGGTGGGCGTGAGTTTGGGGTTTCGGAGGAGGAGGGGGACCGTGTTAAAAGTTTGTGCTCCCCCCCCCACACACACCGATGCATTCAGCCTGGGCTCTCTCCCCACTGACTCACCGCCCTTCTTTGACGTTTCTGTCTGAGCGCACAAAATTCAGATCCCATAGGACGAAATCTTGTAACGCCGTTATACCGGACGTAATACATAAAAGCCGGTCTGAGTAGTTTTGGTTGGGGCTGCTGCTGGCTTGTAGCTCAGGGCCTGACGGTGTGATTGGAGGAATGTCCAGGACCTGCCCGTGAAATCCAGCCTAGATGTTCCGGCAGCCTCGATTTGCCTAGGGACCGGGCAGGAAAGGGTGAACGGGCTTTTAACCCTTTGCCCTCTGCTCAGTTTTGCCACTTGAAACAGGCCTTCTGGCTTTGCTGTTTGCAAGCTAAAGAGAGAAAGAGAAACGCATTTAAACACACAACAGGGTGCCTGTTGAGGGGAGAGGAAAGGGAAGCTGCTTTGAGATTCCTTCAAGGAGAGAAAAGCGGCATATAAGAACCAACTCTTCTTCTTCTTCTTCTTCTTCTTCTTCTTCTTCTTCTTCTTCTTCTTCTTCTTCTTCTTCTTCTTCTTCTTCTTCTTCTTCTTCTTCTTCTTCTTCTTCTTCTTCAGTGATCTCAGGGCTCTCTCAGCCTCCCCTCCCTCACAGGGTGTCTGTTGTGGGGAGAGGAAAGAGAAGGGGATTGCAAGCCAATTTGGGTCTCCTTTGGGTAGAGAAAAGCGGCATCTAAGAACCAACTCTTCTTCTTCTTCAGTAATCTCAGGGCTCTCTCAGCCTCACCCACCTCACAGGGTGTCTGTTGTGGGGAGAGGAAAGGGAAGGCGAATATAAGCCACTTTGAGACTCCTTCAAGTAGAGAAAAGGGGCATATAAGAACTAACTCTTCTTCTTCAGTAATCTCAGGGCTCTCTCAGCCTCACCCACCTCACAGGGTGTCTGTTGTGGGGAGAGGAAGGGAAGGCGACTGTAAGCCGCTTTGAGCCTCCTTCGGGTAGAGAAAAGTGGCATATAAGAACCAACTCTTCTTCTTCTTCTTCTTCTTCTTCTTCTTCTTCGTTCCCTGACCTTTCCCTCTTTCCTTTGCTCTTATTTTCCAAGCATCAGTCGATCTCGGCTGCCCCTGCTTCCTTGTCTCGGAATATTATCTGGCCACTGTTCCGCATGTACAGCGCTGGAGATTACATTTGAGTCTTCCCCTTTGTTTCAGTGCTTTTTGCATGAGGATACCAAGCCTGGCTCTTGCTTTTCTGAAAGGCAACTGAGGGTCTCTAACCTTGTTATTATATATTTATCGTGTGGCGTGTAGCCTGGAGATCCGCAGATTGTCTGGCAGCTAAAGAAGGGATTTTCGGAGGTGGTTTCCCATTGGCTGGCTCCTCTTCATGACCCTAGTGCTCCTTGGAGGTCTCCCATCAAATGCTACTCAGGGGCAACCCCGCTTAGCTTCCGAAATCTGATGGTCTGAGGCTTGGCTGATCAGGGTGTTAATGCCGTGATTCTCTGCGGTCCTGTGTTTCTCCCCAGTATATGAAGCAGTGCTATGGAGCAAGCAGCAGTAATATACTTAAGACATTTGAAAATGGATATCAGTTTCTTATGAAGAAGTTGATAACGTATTGTGTTAATTGTATAAATGGATATTGTTTAATTCGGGTGGCAATATTCTGGAAACAGAGAAATGTTATTTCACGATCAGTTCTCGGGGTTTTGTAAGGGAAGGGGTCAAGGAATATAACTGGGAGACACAGCTAGGAATTAAATGATGATCTCTAAAAGAAAACTGTACCTGGCTGTATTAAACTTCTTGCTTGTAGTCTTTTTTTTGGGGGGGGGGTAACTATTTTACTTGAAGCAAACACAAAATGTTTCGGTGTGGGAAATCACCGTCCTCAGTTATGTTTGCTCAAAAGCATTTGGATGCATCTATGGGCAATGGGAACCCTATAAGGAACACTTTCCGCTCAAAAGCATATAAAGTTTATCTTTGGGCTGTAGAAGCCCTATATGTAACAATTTCTCCCAGCAATGATCATTCATAGAATCAAAGAATTATAGAGTTGGAGAGGGCCTCCTGGGTCATCTAGTCCAACCCCCTGCACTGTGCAGGACACCCCCAACCCTCTCGCTCACCCCGTCACCTGCCACCCCCTTGAACCTTCACAGAATCAGCCTCTCTGTCAGATGGCTCTCCAGCCTCTGTTTAAAAACTTCCAAAGATAGAGAGCCCACCACCTCCCGAAAAAGCCTGTTCCACTGAGGAACTGCTATGTTAGGAACTTCTACCTGATGTTTAGACGGAATTTAGAATCATAGAATCCTAGATCTGGAAAGGACCTCCTGGGTCATCTAGTCCAACCCCCTGCACTGTGCAGTACACTCCCAACCCTCTTGCTCCTCCACTGTCACCTGCCACCCCCTTGAGCCCTCACAGAATCAGCCTCTCCGTCAGGTGGCTCTCCAGCCCCTGCTTTAAAATCTCCCAAGATGGAGAACCCACCACCTCCCGAGGAAGCCTGTTCCACTGAGGAACCGCTCTGACTGTCAGGAACTTCTTCCAGATATTTAGATGGAATTTAGAATCATAGAGTTGGAAGAGACCTCCTGGGTCATCTAGTCCAACCCCCTGCACTATGCAGGACACTTACAACCCTCTCGCTCATCCACTGTCACCTGCCACCCCCTTGAACCTTCACAGAATCAGCCTCTCTGTCAGATGGCTCTCCAGCCTCTGCTTAAAAATCTCCAAAGAGCTCCAAAAATCTCCCAAGAAAGCCTGTTCCACTGAGGAACTGCTCTGTCAGGAACTTCTTCCGGATATTTAGATGGAATTTATAATCATAGAATCCTAGAATTGGAGGGGACCTCCTGGGTCATCTAGTCCAACCCCCTGCACTATGCAGGACACTCCCAACCCTCTCGCTCATCCAGTGTCACTTGCCACCCCCTTGAGCCTTCACAGAATCAGCCTCTCCATCAGATGGCTCTCGATTTCCAAAAATGGAGAACCCACCACCTCCCAAGGAAGCCTGGTAAACTGCTTTCCTGCACAGTAAATAACAATCAATCTGCTTTCAATGTTTTTCGTAATGGAGTTTTGCTGTGTGGAAAATCCACGTGCACACCGTCACCAAAGTGAATTGGAGCCACATTATTTAGCGTGTGTGGAAGTACCCGTTGTGTTCCATCACACGGAAAGCTGCTTGTATCATTAGAGATGGTGGAACTCTGACCTGTAAAACTCAGATTCAAATCTCCTCTTCGGAGCGGTTGAGAACAGCAAAATTGTTGGATGAGTTTGAGAGTGTTTGTGTGTGGGATTTCATTCACACTTCCTTTACACACCAGACTTGGAGAGTGAAATATTCACTGTACCCTCAAATTAAAGCCAAATAGGCCTGTGCTTAGGAGAATCCAATATAAGTTTTTATCATCTGGGGCCAAGCCCTATGAAGATAGGTTGAGGGACTTGGAAATGTTCAGCATGGAGAAAAGGAGGTTGAGAGGGGACATGATAGCCCTCTTTAAGTATTTGAAAGGTTGTCCCTTGGAGGAGGGCAGGATGCTGGTTCTGCTGGCTGCAGAGGAGAGGACACGCAGTAATGGGTTTAAACTTCAAGTACAACGATATAGGCTAGATATCAGGAAAAAATTTTCACAGTCAGAGTAGTTCAGCAGTGGAATAGGCTGCCTAAGGAGGTGGTGAGCTCCCCCTCACTGGAAGTCTTCAAGCAAAGGTTGGAGACACACTTTTCTTGGATGCTTTAGGATGCTTAGGGCTGATCCTGCATTGATCAGGGGGTTGGACTAGATGGCCTCTATGGCCCCTTCCAACTCTATGATTCTATGATCAGTGAAGTGAATTGTAATAACCAAGGTTCTGTTGGCAGAATCATTGCTCCTTCAATCATAGAATCATAGAATCATAGAATCAATCTATTAGTCTTGTTGAATGCTTTGGACATTAGTGAGTTGGAGAGACCAAATTAAGTCCTGGCCTTTGAGATGGATACGAGCTCCGCATTTCCACCCTAAAGAAACTGGCATGTGAAGATCATCAACGTTAATCGGACGTTAGTCAGAAGCCGGGGGCCGTCTCCAGTTCATGTTGAAAGTGTCGGATGTCACCGAGATGGGTTGAAGAATAAAAAATTCTGGCCACGGATCAGGTGTTAGTACGATTTATTACGTTGGTGCTATATGCCAAGAGTACAGGCTCTTCTAAAAATTTTGATTGTTCTGCACTGTACTTTGCTATTTGTTCACTGTCAGGATGGTGTAATAGCTCATGAGTCCCACTAGGAATCTTTAGTTTTTCCATGGGCAGTTGGCTGGGTGACCTTGAGCCAATCGCATCCTCTCAGCCTAACCTGCCTTGCAGGGTTGTCGTGGGGGTAAAATGGCAGAGGGGAGACTGATGTAAGTGTCTTTGGGTCTCCATTGCGAAGGAAGGTGGGGTCGAAATGAATAATGGACTGAGTGTTGTTGTTGTTGTTGTTATGTGCGAAGTCGTGTCCGACCCATCGCGACCCCACGGACAATGATCCTCCAGGCCTTCCTGTCCTCTCCCATTCCCCGGAGTCCATTTAAGTTTGCACCGACTGCTTCAGTGACTCCATCCAGCCGCCTCATTCTCTGTCGTCCCCTTCTTCTTTTGCCCTCGATTGCTCCCAGCATTAGGCTCTTCTCCAGGGAGTCCTTCCTTCTCATGAGGTGGCCAAAGCATTTGAGTTTCATCTTCAGGATCTGGCCTTCTAAGGAGCAGTCTGGGCTGATCTCCTCTAAGACTGACCGGTTTGTTCGCCTTGCAGTCCAAGGGACTCGCAAGAGTCTTCTCCAGCACCAGAGTTCAAAAGCCTCAATTCTTTGACGCTCGGCCTTCCTTATGGTCCAACTTTCGCAGCCATACATTGCAACTGGGAAGACCATAGCCTTGACTAAACGCACTTTTGTTGGCAGGGTGATGTCTCTGCTTTTGAGGATGCTGTCTAGAGCTCGTTCCACTAGGTGGGGGACAGGATGGAGAAAGCTCTGGCCCTGGTCGAGGTCAAGCGAGCTTTCTTGGGGCCAGGGATCACCAGACAGTTGGAGGTAGTAGAGCGTAAAGCTCTTTGAGGGGTGTAGGAGAGAGGTGGTCCCTCAGGTACACTGGGCCCAGACTGTGTATGGCCTTAAGGGTCATCACCAGAACCTTAAGCCACATCAAAATCACAAGATGTCATAGTCCCATTGTATACGGCACTGGTCAGACCACACCTGGAGTCCTGTGTGCAGTTCTGGAGGCCTCACTTCAAGAAGGACGTGGATAAAATTGAAAGGGTACAGAGGAGAGTGACGAAGATGATCTGGGGCCAAGGGACCAAGCCCTATGAAGATAGGTTGAGGGACTTGGGAATGTTCAGCCTGGAGAAAAGGAGGTTGAGAGGGGACATGATAGCCCTCTTTAAGTATTTGAAAGGTTGTCACGGAGGAGGGCAGGATGCTGTTTCTGCTGGCTGCAGAGGAGAGGACACGCAGTAATGGGTTTAAACTTCAAGTACAACGATATAGGCTAGATATCAGGAAAAAGTTTTTCACAGTCAGAGTAGTTCAGCAGTGGAATAGGCTGCCCAAGGAGGTGGTGAGCTCCCCCTCACTGGCAGTCTTCAAGCAAAGGTTGGATACACACTTTTCTTGGATGCTTTAGGATGCTTAGGGCTAATCCTGCGTTGAGCAGGGGGTTGGACTAGATGGCCTGTATGGCCCCTTCCAACTCTATGATTCTATGATTCAGCCTGGAGAAAAGGAGGTTGAGAGGGGACATGATAGCCCTCTTTAAGGATTTGAAAGGTTGTCCCTTGGAGGAGGGCAGGATGCTGTTTCTGCTGGCTGCAGAGGAGAGGACACGCAGTAATGGGTTTAAACTACAAGTACAATGGACCCTGGGCGCTGCGTTCTGGACCAGCTGTAGTTTCTGGATCAAGTCACACAAGTCCAGCCTAGAGGTGACCATCGCATGGATCACTGTGGCCAGGTGTTCCGGGGCCAAGTAGGGCATTAGTATTTTGGCTTGGCGGAGGTGGTAGAAGGCCAGCCGCGCTACTCTCATGGCCTGGGCCTCCTTCCTGGCGGAGGGAGCCACTGACAGCTGTACTCCGTCCAGGTCTCCTTCGGGGACAAGATGCGGGGAAATAAACAATTAAATCTCTATTTCTGCCCTCCCGAAACATCCCTTTGCATTAGTCGTGTTCTCTCCCCTTCCTCTCTCCATCACAGGGTTATATGAAGCCCTTGAAACAGCCCGAGAACTCCGTCCTCTGCGACCCGTCCTTGGTCGACGAGATCTTCGATCAGATCCCGGAACTGCTGCAACATCACGAGGAGTTCTTGGAGCAGATCAGCGAGTGCGTGCAGAACTGGCACGAGAAGCAGAAAGTGGGGGACATCCTCGTGCAGTCGGTGAGTACGGCCGTCCGACCCGGCAAAACACACAGCCTGGTTTCCAGAATACCACCGGGAGCAAGTGAACTGGGGGTGGGGGTAGGGACTGAGCTTACTCAAGAACCCTGATAGAACAGTGCAGTCCTTGGCAATCTAGGCCCAATGATTTCAGAAGACTAAGAAGTTGGGTTTTATATGCCGCTTTTCACTTGCGGAAGGAGTCTCAAAGTGGCTTACAATCCCCTTCCCTTCCTCTGCCCACAACAGACTCACTGGGAGGGAGGGGAGGCTCAGAGAGCCCTGAGATTACTGAAGAAGAAGAGGAAGAGTTGGTTTTTATATGCCGCTTTTCTCTACCTGAAGGAGTCTCAAAGCGGCTTACAAATCGCCTTCCCTTCCTCCCCCCACAACAGACACCCTGTGAGGGAGGTGGGACTGAGCTAGCCCTGACAGGACTGCTCCATCAGAACGGCACTATCAGGGCTGTGACAAGCCCACGGTCCCTCAGCTGGCTGCATGTGGAGGAGCGGGGATTCAAACCCAGTTCTCTAGGTGGGAGCCTCCCTCTCTTAACCACTGCACCTAGCTGTGGCCCTCACTTTGAACAAAAAAGAACATGGCTGTTAAGGATAGGACGTTTTGGAGGGCATTAATCCGTAGGGTCGCCATAAGTTGGAAACGAATTGACGGCACTTAACATACATCAATGAGCCTCTTGTGGCGCAGAGTGGTAAGGCAGCCGTCTGAAAGCTTTGCCCATGAGGCTGGGAGTTCGATCCCAGCAGCCGGCTCAGGGTTGACTCAGCCTTCCATCCTTCCGAGGTCGGTAAAATGAGGACCCAGCTTGCTGATGGGGGGTAAACGGTAATGACTGGGGAAGGCCCTGGCAAACCACCCCGTATTGAGTCTGCAATGAAAACGCTGGAGGGCGTCACCCCAAGGGTCAGACATGACTCGGTGCTTGCACAGGAGATACCTTTACCTTTACCTAACATACATCAACACACACCCCCCCCCCATCCTTGAGTTGCTGAATTTTCCAGCATGCAGGCAGTGGTAGGCTGCATGGTTGAAAGCATATTGATCGCTAGCGGGGGTGTCCGGATGGCTTCCAAAACTTAGCGCGACTTGGAATGAGGAACGTGTCAGCCGTGTAGGCTCGACCCTCCGTTGCTGCGCTCGATTCCAAGAGGCCGGGATTTGAGTGGCGGCTGTTTTCGTGTCCTCTCGAAAACCCTCCCCAGCCCCTAATGCTTTACCCGCCTGCGTGGGCTCTCCTTCCACCTCAGTCTCTCTCTCTCTCTCTCTCCCATCCTCTGCCTGGAGAGGACGCGGAACAGATGGTGCCGTTCAATAACAAGAGGGCTGGGGAGGAAAACGGGGCCGGGAATGAAAATCGGGCAGAACTGACGTGGCAGAGGGTCTGTCGTGCGGCTCAGGCAGGTGGCTGGTGACAGAACTGGGGGTGGGAGGGGGCATTGCGGTGCCAACCAGCCACTTTTCTGGCGCCCACCAGAAAATAGATGGAGCCATGTTGGGGTTTTGGCCAGCAGTGCTTCTGGTTAAATTGCTTCAGCTGCAGCTGTCACACAATTTCAAGTGTATTTTTTAAAAATTAACCCTCTTCAGAACTACATTTGGGCTTCAGATGCTGGGATGGCTCCACCTCCTGTGGCCAACATTAGGTCATTGGTCACGCTTGCCTTGGTAGCCATTTTGACATTGGCCTCACCTCCCAAAGTAGCCATTTGATCATAGGCCCCGCCTCCCACTGCAGCCTTTTGGTAACTGGCCCCGCCTCCCACTGCAGCCATTTGGTTATTGGCCCCACCTCCCACAGCAGCCATTTCTACATTGGCCCTCCCTCCCATGGCAACCTGTTGGTAGCAGAGAACAGAACCCACAGTCATGGGTTTAAATTACGTGTAGAACGGTACCAGCTGGATCTCAGGGAAAGGTTTTCACAGTCCAAGCAGTTCAGCAGTGGGATGGGCTGCCTCAGGAGGTGGGGAGCTCCCCCTCACTGGCCATCGTCAAGCAGTGGCTGGACAGATTCTTCTCCTGGATTCTGGAGGCTGATCCTGCACTGAGCAGGGGGTGGGACTAGATGGCCTGCATGGCCCCTTTCCACTCTGGGATTCTAGGAACCTAGTTCAGCCGTGGAAGGGGCTGCCTAAGGAGGTGGGGAGCTCCCCCTCACTGGCCGTCTTCAGGCAGTGGCTGGACAGATCCTTCTCCTGGATGCTTGAGGCTGATTCTGCACTGAGCAGGGGGTGGGACTAGATGGCCTGCATGGCCCCTTCCCACTCTAGGATTCTGTGATTCTATGATTCTAGTTCAGCAGTGGAAGGGGCTGCCTAAGGAGGTGGGGAGCTCCCCCTCACTGGCAGTCTTCAAGCAGCGGCTGGACAGATCCTTCTCCTGGACGCTTCGCGGCTCCTGATTGGGCCCTCCGAGTTTTTATCCCAGACAGAGCCCGCCCTTTCTCCTCCCCCTTAGAGCTTACTCTTTTATTTATTCCGCTCCGCAGGAGCGGTTAAAGATATCTGTCGCCTGGCACCTCTTTTCCTTATTTGGCTTGTTTATTTTCATCAATTCCTAGAGCTACCCTTTGTCACTTCCAGGTGGCTCTAGGAATCACCAGGAACTCTATAGCCAGAACTTCCTTTAAGTAAAGGAGACCTTATTTTTCCTTTCTAGTTTTCCTCCTGGGATTCCACCCCCCCAGAAAAACCCTTCCGCCATTTTCCAAGTACTGCCTGACAACGTTAGCATCCCTCTCTGACACCCCTGGAATGAAACGTCCAGGTCTCTAATCAAAACCTCTGGTTTCATTCCTCTAGTTTTCCAAGGAAATTCTGGTCAACATATACTCCGCATACATCGACAACTTCCTCAATGCAAAAGATGCCGTGAGAATCGCCAAGGAGGCCCGGCCAGCGTTCATGAAGTTCCTGGAGGTATTTTGCGACTCTTACTTAGCAAAACGGGGGGAGTGGGGGGCAACTGAGCTCCAGCTGTAATTCCAGGAGACTGGCAACTCTCTGGATGAACACATTAAGGAGGAGGAGGTGGAAATAAGGAGACTGCTGCCGTGGTGGGGTGGGCCCCGCCTATTCAGACCCATGGAGGACCACAGGGGTCCAGGTCTTGGCCTGACTCCCTAGATCAGGGTTGGCCAGACGGCGGCTCTCCAGAGGCACATGGACTACAATGACCATGAGCCCCTGCCAGCTGGCAGGGGCTCATGGTCATTGTAGTCCATGGACCTCTGGAGAGCCGCCGTCTGGCCATCCCCGCCCTAGATTAAAGCCTCATTGAAAATAGACAACCAGCACTGCAAAGAAAGGGGAGGATTAAACGTTTCTCCTCACGCTGCTCATTTTCTGTTTGTGTGTTTTAAAAAAAAATTTAGAAAGGCTGTTAAAAGCTGGAATTGATCCACTGCAGCATTAAGCAGCCCGGTCTTTTCGACCCTCTCTGCATTCCGCCTCCTCGTTCTTTGGCAAGGGTCAGCCAGGCCTCGGCCTCGGCCTCGGGCAGTCGGTAGAAAGCAGGGGGCGGGAGCCTTGCCAGTGGACTAATGGAGTTGTCGGGTTGATCAGTCGACAACCTGCTAAGCTGTCCGTCTGTCCCTGTTCCAGGAGTGCGGTTTCCCCCAAAGCGGAAGGGGCTCCCAAAAGTGCAGGGCCAAAATCCATTACCCCACTTGCCCCCGGGGTCGAGCCTTCCCCGTTCCCAGAAATCTGGAATGATCATATTGCTATTGGAGTAGTTGTCTCCCTGGACCATGGTTTTTCTCTTCGCTCCTGCATGCGCACAGCCTCACCCCAAATGTGCATGCAGAGATGTGGGAAAGGTTTGACATTGTGGCCCCTCTTTTTTTTTTTTGCTCCTCCTCCAGCAAAGCATGAGGGAGAACAAAGAGAAACAGGCCCTCTCGGACCTCATGATCAAACCGGTGCAGCGGATCCCACGCTACGAGCTGCTGGTCAAGGTGAGCTAAGTCGGGAAGGAAGGATCTCTGTTCCCTTTTGAACCACTGCAACAAGGGGTGGGCACAGGCCAGTTCTTGTCCTGGATGCTGGAGGCTGATCCTGCACTGAGCAGGGGGTGGGACTAGATGGCCTGCATGGCCCCTTCCCACTCTAGGATTCTAGGAGTCTAGTTCAGCAGTGGAAGGGGCTGCCTAAGGAGGTGGGGAGCTCCCCCTCACTGGCCGTCTTCAAGCAGCGGCTGGACAGATCCTTCTCCTGGGTGCTTGAGGCTGATCCTGCACTGAGCAGGGGGTGGGACTAGATGGCCTGCATGGCCCCTTCCCACTCTAGGATTCTAGGAGTCTAGTTCAGCAGTGGAAGGGGCTGCCTCAGGAGGGGGGGAGCTGTCCCCCTCACTGGATGGCCTGAATGGCCCCTTCCCACTCTGTTGTTCTATTTCACATATTTTGACATGGTTCATGACAGTTCATGAATAGCAGAAAGCAGGGCTTTACATTTTAAGTGGCTCACACACAGAGTGCATGCACTCGAAAGCTCACGCCTTGAATAAACCTTGTTTGGTCTTAAAGGTGCTTTTGGACTGTATTTTTAGTTGTGCTACTTCAGACCAACACGGTGACCCACTGAATTTATTGTAACTATTTAGAGAATTTAATTCTACATACTTAGGGGTCAAAACAAGGTTCCTATTCAAGGTTCTTATTGCTTTAGGATGCTTAGGGCTGATCCTGCGTTGAGCAGGGGGTTGGACTAGATGGCCTGTATGGCCCCTTCCAACTCTACGATTCTGTGATTCTATGATTGTCATCTAAATAGCTGGATGGAGAGAGATGCTTGAAGCATCTCTGCTGCATCATATTGCAGCCTTGAGGAATGGAGGAGAAGGGGAAGGAAAGACTCAGGAAACAGGAAATTACCCTCTAGAGACTCTCCAGTGAGATCAGAAGATGAGAGGTCAGGCTTCCTATCTATCTCACTAACTCTATGGTGAAGAGAGTCTGTTTGAGACTCAAGTCAGGAGACACCCCACAGAGAGCTGGTTCCAACCAGCTGTGACCAGGCAGCTGTGTGTTTTTCCTCCTTGTGATGGAACATCCTCCTTCCCTAAACCCAGTGAAATTAGCACAAATTACCGAAGGTCACCCTGCCCTTTGCTCAATTCCCCTCTTCCCCAGTTCTTAGAGCTTCGTCACAGGGAGGTTTTCCCAGGTAATTTAATCCTGCAAATGTAGCCTGGAGCTCCCGGGGACAAAGAGACCCCCTCTTCTGCAGGTCTGGATGAGTGGCCTGCAGTGGCAACTTCCCATTTTGGCACGCTGCATTCCTGGCATGACTCACGTGCCTGAGTCAGAGAGGGGGCTTGGATAGGATTCCAGGAAGGAGCCGTCACACATTCTGGAGCAGCTGCGATACCCGGAAAACAGAGAGGAAGGCCAGCTTCGTTGTGGAGCAGCCGTGATGGGCAAAGTACAAGTGATTCAGGGGAATCCAGCACATGATGCAGCCACATCTAGAGGAGTTTAAGCAAGGAACAGGGCTAGGCTTTGACAGTACAGATGGCGCATCTAGGGGAGGAAGCCGCAGGGAGATCGTCTCTGGATGATCCAGCAAGTTGCTGTGTCCAGATGCCCGGCTGTGTGGAGACGGGATCAGACCAGGGAGGGTCCCTCCAGTCCAGCCTCCCGTCTCACCCAGGGGCCAGCCAGTTCCTCTGCAGGGCCAGCCACAGGGCAGAGAGGCCGAGGCCTTCCCCTGAGAAGACCCTCAGAAGAGCCCTGCTGGGTCAGGCCAGGGAGGGTCCCTACAGTCCAGCCTCCCGTCTGACCCAGGGGCCAGCCAGTTCCTCTGCAGGGCCAGCCACAGGGCAGAGAGGCCGAGGCCTTCCCCTGAGAAGATCCTCAGAAGAGCCCTGCTGGGTCAGGCCATGGAGGGTCCCTCCAGTCCAGCCTCCCGTCTCACCCAGGGGCCAGCCAGTTCCTCTGCAGGGACAGCCGCAGGGCAGAGAGGCCGAGGCCTTCCCCTGAGAAGAACCTCAGAAGAGCCCTGATGGGTCAGGCCAGGGAGGGTCCTTCCAGTCCAGCCTCCCGTCTCACCCAGGGGCCAGCCAGTTCCTCTGCAGGGCCAGCCACAGGGCAGAGAGGCCGAGGCCTTCCCCTGAGAAGACCCTCAGAAGAGCCCTGCTGGGTCAGGCCAGGGAGGGTCCCTCCAGTCCAGCCTCCCGTCTCACCCAGGGGCCAGCCAGTTCCTCTGCAGGGCCAGCCACAGGGCAGAGAGGCCGAGGCGTTCCCCTGAGAAGACCCTCAGAAGAGCCCTGCTGGGTCAGGCCAGGGAGGGTCCGTCCAGTCCAGCCTCCCGTCTCAGCCAGGGGCCAGCCAGTTCCTCTGCAGGGCCAGCCACAGGGCAGAGAGGCCGAGGCCTTTCCCTGAGAAGACCCTCGGAAGAGCCCTGCTGGGTCAGACCAGGGAGGGTCCCTCCAGTCCAGCCTCCTGTCCCACCCAGGGGCCAGCCAGTTCCTCTGCAGGGCCAGCCACAGGGCAGAGAGGCCGAGGCCTTCCCCTGAGAAGACCCTCAGAAGAGCCCTGCTGGGTCAGACCAGGGAGGGTCCCTCCAGTCCAGCCTCCCGTCTCACCCAGGAGCCAGCCAGTTCCTCTGCAGGGCCAGCCACAGGGCAGAGAGGCCGAGGCCTTCCCCTGAGAAGACCCTCAGAAGAGCCCTGCTGGGTCAGGCCAGGGAGCGTCCCTCCAGTCCAGCCTCCCGTCTCAGCCAGGGGCCAGCCAGTTCCTCTGCAGGGCCAGCCACAGGGCAGAGAGGCCGAGGCCTTCCCCTGAGAAGACCCTCAGAAGAGCCCTGCTGGGTCAGGCCAGGGAGGGTCCCTCCAGTCCAGCCTCCCGTCTCAGCCAGGGGCCAGCCAGTTCCTCTACAGGGCCAGCCACAGGGCAGAGAGGCCGAGGCCTTCCCCTGAGAAGATCCTCAGAAGAGCCCTGCTGGGTCAGACCAGGGAGGGTCCCTCCAGTCCAGCCTCCTGTCTCACCCAGGGCCCAGCCAGTTCCCCAAAATGGGGTTATGTCACCCAACCCCTCCGCCCGGGTCTTCGTTTCCACAGGGGCTGTCTGCCAGCGGAGAAACCTTGAGGCGGCTGCCGTGTGCTTCCTCATTCAGCCAGAAGAAGCATCAGGCGGCATCTGGACTGAATCGAGTCCAGGAGGTTCTTAGTTCTCCTTGAGCTGCCCACGCTCTGATATTGTGCAGAGCTGGGCTGAGAGGTGTGGGTTACGTTGCCCACAAGTAGGGAAGTTTCCAGAGTCCGGGACCAAAACCAGGGGGTCCCCCTTTCAAGTCTACAGGAAGCTTTTCCCACTGCCGCGATCCAGGGACCACCAGGGAGGGGTCAGGAATTCCTCGTGTTTGTCTGTTTGCAGCCCAGACATTCCTTAGCTGGATGGTCAGCTTTTCTTCCTGGCCCTGATCCTGCCTCTTGGACAGCAGCAGACATGGAGGAGAGAGAACTTTTCCCAGAATGGCTACCCGTGATGGGGGAAACTACATTTTTGTCCTGTGTGATCGGGAACAGGGGGGGAAAGGTGGTCGCTCGTCTGTGGGCCTGGCCGGCTGTCCAGTTACACAGGAGGGACCTGGATTATGCCAGTTCCTCCCATCCTGGGAAATCTCAGTGCTTGTGTCCCGACCAGGTTCGCTTGCTTCATGTGCACACATGGCTGTGGGTGCACCTGAGATGCACAAAAGCAAAATGCAAAAAAGAGGGAGGGAGGAAAGGAGACAAGAGGAGAGGAGTAAAGAAGGGAAGGAAAAAAGCTGAAGGAAAGAAAAAAGAAAAAAGAAGGAAAGAAAGAAAGAAAGAAAGAAAGAAAGAAAGAAAGAAAGAAAGAAAGAAGAAGGAAGGAAGGAAGGAAGGAAGGAAGGAAGGAAGGAAGGAAGGAAGAAAGAAAGAAAGAAAGAAAGAAAGAAAGAAAGAAAGAAGAAAGAAAGAAAGAAAGAAAGAAAGAAGAAAGAAAGAAAGAAAGAAAGAAAGAAAGAAAGAAAGAAAGAAAGAAAGAAAGAAAGAAAGAAAGAAAGAAAGAAAGAAAGGAGTGAACAAGAGAAAGAGGGAAGCAAAACATTGAAAGGAAAAGGGAGGGAGGGAGAGGAGGAAAGAAAGGAAAAGGAAAAAAGCAAAAGAAAAGAAAAAAGAAGGAAAGAAAGAAAGAAAGAAAGAAAGAAAGAAAGAAAGAAAGAAAGAAAGAAAGAAAGAAAGAAAGAAAGAAAGAAAAGAAAGAAAAGAAAGAAAGAAGGAAGGAAGGAAGGAAAGGAAGGAAGGAAGGAAGGAAGGAAGGAAGGAAGGAAGAAAGAAAGAAAGAAAGAAAGAAAGAAAGAAAGAAAGAAAGAAAGAAAGAAGAAAGAAAGAAAGAAAGAAAGAAAGAAGTGAACAAGAGAAAGAGGGAAGCAAAACATTGAAAGGAAAAGGGAGGGAGGGAGAGGAGGAAAGAAAGGAAAAGGAAAAAAGCAAAAGAAAAGAAAAAAGAAGGGAGGGAGGGAGGGAGGGAGGGAGGGAGGGTGGGAGGGAGGAAGGAAGGAAGCAAGGAAGGAAGGAAGGAAGGAAGGAAGGAAGGAAGCAAGGAAGGCAGGCAGGCAAAGGGCCATTGAAAGTGCATCATCCCAGTGTCTGGAATGAGCCCTGATCTCTTCAGATCCTTGAAGCAATGCAGGTCCGTACTTGGGTGGGAGACTGTCAAGGAAGCTCAAGGTCACTCTGCAGAGTTAGGCAACAGCAAACAAGCTCTGGATGTCTTTCCCCGTAGTTTGGACGGCCCAGACTAGCCTGCTCTCGTCAGATCTTGGAAGTTAAGCTGCGTCATCCCCGGTTGATACGCTTGGAGGGGAGGCCCCCAAGGAAGCCCAGGGTCACAGAGGCCAACCTTCTCTGTCCTTTGCCTGACCTGAATATCCCAGGCTAGGCTGATCTCATCAGATCTCGGAAACCGAGCAGCAGAAGGCCTGAGCTGGGAGCACCCTCTTTGGGCAGGTCCTGGTCTGTACTTGGATGGGAGACCTCTGAAGAAGTCTGGGTTTTGGCCACTGTGTGACACAGCGTGTTAGACTGGAGGGGCCCTTGGCCTCATCCAACATAGCTTCTCTTCTGTTCTTATGTCTGGGGCAGGGATGCTCTGTCTTCTTGGTGCTCGGGGGGTGACAGTGGGAGGGCTTCTGGAGTTTTGGCCCAGCTGGGGGACCTCCTGATGGCCCCTGGGTTTTGGCCACTGACTGACACAACGTCTTGGGCTGGTTGGGCTATTGGCCTGATCCAACATGGCTTCTGTTATGTTCTTAGCGCTAAATACCACGTCCTGAAGACAGATTTCAGAGGTAGTATGTTATGTTCCTGCTTCCAGAGGACTCCCCAAGGGCTACTGACTGACAATTATTAGAATCATAGAATCACAGAACCATAGAGTTGGAAGGGGCCATACAGGCCATCTAGTCCAACCCCCTGCTCAATTCAGGATCAGCCCTAAGCATCCTAAAGCAACCAAGAAAAGTGTGTATCCAACCTTTGCTTGAAGACTGCCAGTGAACAGGAGCAGAGTTGGTCTCTCTTTCCCCGGAGGGACAGACCAGAACCAGTGGAATGAAATTAATTCAACAGAAATTCCATCTAACCCTCCGGAAGTAGTTCCTGACAGTCAGAGCGGTTCCTCAGTGGAACAGGCTTCCTTGGGAGAAGGTGGGTTCTCCATCTTTGGAGGTTTTTCAACAAAGGCTGGAGAGCCATCTGACGGAGAGGCTGATTCTGTTAAGGCTCAAGGGGATGGCAGGTGACAGTGGGTGAGCAATAGGTGGTGAGTGTCCTGCCTAGTGCAGGGGGCTGGACTAGATGAACCAGGAGGTCCCTTCCAACTCTATGATTCTATAATTCTGTCCGGGCACAGTGGTACCTTTGACCGAATTTTTCTGCCTCTCATTTCCTGAGAAAACTGGGTTTCAATTCTCAAACTCTTCTTTCCCTCTGGGCCTCTCCAGAGTCGCCCGGAAACGCCACCATTGACCAAATTTCTGACATGTGTCGTAACACAGACATGCCAGAAGTAGGGTTTTTATGATCCCAGCTCCTCCAGAGGTTGGGAAATGGGCTGAGGGCGGAGGGGAGAGTGAAGTTTCCGGACAGCGATGTTTGTTTAGCAAGAGACAGGTCCCAGAGCGACAGGGGAAAGCCGAAAAGGGAGCTGTGGCCCAGCTCTGAGAAAAGACAGAGCCGGCTTCTGGCGGGAGCAATAACGTACAGTAGCAGACAATCCGGGACCCCGTAAATTCAAGCCAAGGGAAGGGGAAAACCTGCTGGCTCATGAGAGACCCGCCAGTCCTCCTTTCGGCCTTCAAATAACATTCCCTATGCAAGGAGCCCGCCCTGACCCCGTGGCACTGCCATGGTGGCGTCCTGATTGATGCTCACGATGTACCACGGGAGCCGGCATTAAATTATGTCGATTACCCAGGAGCACGGGCTGCTTTGCGCTCTCTGCCAGCCAATTAACCAGCCTGCGTTGTTTATTTGGGGGTGATGGATGGCCCGAGGGCCGCTAATAGGAAAGTCTTGCCCGTCTCAGAGCCCCGTTCGCTTCCAGGGTCTTTCTCAGAAACCAGTTTCCTTGGCAGGCGATGGTGTGTGGTCCCGTCTTTGTGTCTGAGCAAGGCAGGCCGGGAAAGGACTGGTGGAGATTTATGTTCATGAAGGCAGCAGGTTTTCTGCAGCTCCCTGGCAGAACGCGTGCTTGGCCTGCTGAAGGAGGCCTGGGTGCCCTCCCGGGCTTCTCTAAGGTTGGGACGGACCTCAGAGGAAACGTGAAAGGAAAACGGTGAAATGGAAGCTGCGGCCTCCCTCTGGAATAAGAGTGTTTAATCTGACGGAGAGGCTGGTTCTGAGAAGGTTCGAGGGTGACAGTGGAGGAGCGATAGGGTTGTGAGTGTCCTGCATAGTGCAGGGGGTTGGACTAGATGACCCAGGAGGCCCCTTCCAACTCTAGGATTCTAAATTCCGTCTCAACCTCCGGAAGAAGTTCCTGACAGTCAGAGAGGTTCCTCAGTGGAACAGGCTTCCTCGGGAGGTGGTGGGTTCTCCATCCTGGGAGATTTTTAAGCAGAGGCTGGAGAGCCACCAGACGGAGAGGCTGATTCTGTGAAGGCTCAAGGGGGTGGCAGGTGACAGTGGGTGAGCGAGAGGGTTGGGAGTGTCCTGCATAGTGCAGGGGGCTGGATTAGATGCCGTTGTCAGTTTCTTTCCGGGGCGTCTGAGATTATCTTTTTTCTTGTTTATTTTGCCAGATTACTGTTTCTTTCTCGTTTCCAATTTGGGCCGTATTTGATGGCAACTTGGGTGGTATTCATGGTAGTTTTGTGTCAGAGCAATCTGGTTACTACTGCCTTCCCCACATCAGACCCCCTGTGTGGTAGGCGAGGGTGAGAGAACTCTGAGAGGATTACTCTGTGAGACCAGCTTCTAACAGGACTGTGACTGGTTTCAGTTGCCAAGTGGGGATTCAAATCTGGCTTGTCCTGATCCCAGTCAGGCACTCTAACCACAACAGTGTTTTATATCACAGTGTGCTCGCAGAATAGAAAACTCTTCTCCTGCTGCCTTCTCCTTGACACACTAGATTTCTACATGCAGGGAATTTTAAAGAAATCAGCCATGCGCGCTCCGAAATCTAGCTGCAGGCTCGCCACCATGGTGAGCATCAGACCTTAGACACTAGGCTTTTGAAAGGCGTTATGGATCCCACGGCTGGGGCTGTGACTCACTCCTTGGCTCGCAAGCCGGCAGGCCGGGCTCCGTTGTGATTGAGCATCGTCCTGGGCTGCAGCCAGGGTTCCTCCAAGCACTCTGGAAGAAGTAAATAACAAGTCACTGAGCGATTTCTGTGTGAATCAGACAGTGGGCCCAGGGAAAAGTGATTGAGGAAGGACAGACAACGTAGAAGGGTGCTAAGACACAGGACCCCTCTACCGTAGCCCCATGGGTTTGGTTAAAGTTAAAGCTTGGGGCTCTCCCCCTTTCCTTCCTGAAACAACAGAGGATTGTGCTGATGGAGATGATGAGGGGGCTTGCTACACCCCAGGCCCTGAATCAGGCCAATGGACGCTCCAGTCCAACACTCTGTGTCACACAGTGGCCAAAACCCAGGGGCCATCAGGATGTCCACCGGTGGGGCCAGAAGTTCAGAAGCCCTCCCACTCTTGACCCCCAGGCACCAAGAAGACAGGGCTCTACTGCTCCAGATAAACTGCTCCACCTGTACTTTGTGACTAATATCCACTGACGGACCTCTGCACCCGTGTGTTTATGCAATTCTCTGCAGTGCATTCTTCATGGGTCTGCCTTTGGAGATTATTTGGCAAGTTCATTAGGTTCATTATTTGTTCATAAGTTCATTATTTGGCAAGTTCATTAGGGCTGATTCTGCACTGACTTTGTTTTTTCTGTTGTGGATCCTGCTGAATTCAGATTGATTTGAACTTGGGTCTTCCTCTAGCCCACCCCCATCCCCCCATTGAAACAGAAAGTGTTCTGCACTCGATTGGGGAAGCTCAGAGCGGGGAGGGGAGCCAAGCAAATTAGGAGTCTCTTTCTTTTCTTGAAGGGTGGGGGAGGATTGGACAGCAGAGGAGGGGGAATAAATCCAAGAAGCAAATCTCTGCTGAGTGAAATTAGGGCTTCTGGAGCGCAGTCACTTTAAGGGAAGTCTTGCAAGTGGGAACCAGGAAATCTTTGAACTGATGCCTTGGCCAGTCATGGAAGACTGCTTTGCTACCAGGCACGGAGAAGGGAGTTAATTTGCAAAAAGCAGAAATCTGCACACTTTCTGATGGCGATTTTTCAAATATTGAGGCTTATATCCACTTCTGGATATTGCGGGGGAAAGGTAGAGTCACCACGAATCAATCATGCCTGTTGCAGACGGAAAATTTAAAGCACCCCGAATCAAAGTGGAAATCGAATTCAGTGTAGACGGGAGGGATTTATTTGAGCTGGAAGGGGGTAAAAAGCCCTGTGCAGGCTACACCTTGGTTCCAAAGGCGGCCACAAGATGAGGGGCTAGTATTAATGACAGGGAGAGAAACCCTTCCCAGCTTTGAAAGAACTGCACCAGATACTGATTTGCTTCCTGTCTCCGTGTGTCATTTCTCTTCGAAGCCCAAAATGGCCTGGGAGTCAGGCACTTCCAGTAATTCGGCTGATGGCTAGAGATGGCATCTTTTCCACAATGACCAACTCTGGATATCCCTCCCACTGCTGTCTCCCAGGAATTGAGCTGAAATGAGAGTTTCAAGCCACTCTCCCTAACATGCAGTCGATCCAAATAAGCAAGATCCTGCTGTATATAACCTGGGAGAAAATCTCGGTCAGCAAAATCCCCAGGTCTTGTCCCCGCAATTTCCATCGTGTTACTTTCTCTTCAGTTTAATTAATTACTTCCTCTCCTCTCTGGAGCTTTTTCATCAAAGGTTAATTATCAGGTTTTACTCCCTTGGGAGTGGGGGGAGAGAACGCTTGTTTTCTAAGGGGCTCAAATTACTGCTCTGTTTTTTAAAATTGATCATAGTGGTTCAGCTATGAAATAATAATGCACCCACTGATCAAGCTGTTCTGACCAAGCAGTGATATCAGGGCTGTCTCAGCCTCCCCTCCCTCACAGGGTGTCTGCTGTGGGGAGAGGAAAGGGAAGGCGATTGGAAGCTGCTTTGAGACTCCTTCGGGTAGAGAAAAGCGGCATATAAGAACCAATTATTCTTCTTCTTCTCCTTCTCCTCCTCCTCCTCCTTCTTCTCCTTCTCCTTCTCCTTCTCCTTCTCCTTCTCCTTCTCCTTCTCCTTCTCCTTCTTCTTCTTCTTCTTCTTCCATGTCACCTGTTATAAATCAGACTCTTGGCCCAACAAGGTAAATGTGGTCTGCTCAAATTGGCATTGGCTCTCCAGGATCTTGGGTAAAGAAAAAGAATTGGTTTTTATACCCCACTTTTCTCTACCCAAAGGAGTCTCAAAGGGGCTTCTAATCGCCTTCCCTTCCTCTCCTCTGTGGGGTAGGGAAGGCTGAGAGAGTTCTGACAGAACGCCTCTGTTAGAACAGCTCTAACAGGATGGTGACTAGCCCAAAGTCACCCATCTGGCGGCATGTTGAATAGGCATGGGGAATCAAACCCAGCTCTCCAGATTAACTACCACGCTAAGCTGGTCTTCCATGTCACCTATGATTAATCGGAGCTTCCAGGTCAAGAGGGTTGAGTCAAACTGGCAGGAGTTCTCCAGGGCCAGGTAGAGCCTTCCTACATCACCTGTGACAAATCAGACCATCGGTCCACCAAGGTAAGGATAGTCTTCTCAGGCCGGCAGGAGCTTTCCAAGGGCTCAGGTGGGCATCTTCTGCATCCCCAATCAGATTCTTGACCCATCATAGTAAGCATGGTCTGCACCTCCGATGGTCAGTGGCTCTCCAGGGTCTCAGGTATAAGTCTGCCATGTCACATTATAAAATAAACCACCAGTCCACCACGGTCAGTATTGTCAAGATCTCTAGTAGAGATCTTCCGCATCACCTATGATCAGACCCTTTGGTGGGTGTTCTTAACTGGAGATGCCAGGGATTGAACCTGAGGCCTTCTGTGTGCCGAGCAGATGCTCTACCACTGAGTGGCGCTCCCAACCCCACCTTACAATCGCTGTTTGAAGTACAGTTGCCAGCATCCCCCACCCTGGCCTAATTCCTGCTGTCTTCTTGCAGGACCTCCTGAAACACACACCGGAGGAACACCCCGACCACCCGTTCTTGATGGAAGCCCAACGGAGCATCAAGCAAGTGGCCGAGAGGATCAACAAGGGGATGAAGAGTGCCGAGGAGGTGGAACGCAACGCCCGGATCGTGCAGGAAATTGAATCGCACATAGAAGGGATGGAGGATGTAGGTTCTGCTCCCAGGCCACCCACCTGAGACCTTGACTTGTGTAGACCTTGGCTTGTGTACACCTTGGCTTGTGTACACCTTGGCTTGTGTACACCTTGGCTTGTGTAGACCTGGGCTTGTGTAGACCTTGGCTCGTGTAGACCTTGGCTTATGTAGACCTGGGCTTGTGTAGACCTTGGCTTGTGTAGACCTTGGCTTATGTAGACCTGGGCTTGTGTAGACCTTGGCTTGTGTAGACCTTGGCTTGTGTAGACCTGGGCTTGTGTAGACCTGGGCTTGTGTAGACCTTGGCTTGTGTAGACCTGGGCTTATGTAGACCTGGGCTTGTGCAGACCTTGGCTTGTGTAGACCTTGGCTTGTGTGTGTGTGTATGTCCTTGGCCCTAAGGAGGTTCACCTGGCCTCAACCCAGGCCAGGGCCTTTTTGGTCCTGGCCCCGACCTGGTGGAATGAGTTCCCGGAAGAGCTGAGGGCCCTGTTGAAGCTCTTGAGATTCCGCAGGGCCTGCAAAACGGAGCTCTTCCACCAGGACTTTGGGTGAGGCCAGGATTTAAGATCAGCAGGGCCTCTCCATGGGATCAGTTCCCTGCAGGCCGCTTGGGGTGGCTGTGGAAGGGGGCTGAGAGGAGTGTTTTACGCCACTCTTGCTACTACAGTTAGGGGGGGACAGTTTTAAGGGTGCGATTGCTTTCTTGTAAACCGCCTCAAGTCTTCCGAGAAGTGGCGGGATAGAAGTCCAGTAATTAATAAATGAATATGCCACTGGATTTATGAGAGGCCCTAGCCGAAAACCATGTCGGTCTCCAAGGCGAGGATGGACTCGAATCTTGCTTGACCAACATGGCTGCTTTCCTCGGACAGGATTTATGGCTCGTGGCTCTTTGCGTTTATTTGTTTTTAACTATGTCCCAGTGATGGCAGGAAGTGCATTTTGCCCTGCTGTTGACAGGAGGTAATTGCTGGGGGCAAAGAGAGGCAGAGGCTAAAATTTTGCTTCAGAAGCGGGCCAAACCCAGTCTGGCTCTTCAGCGCGTCGATGTGCATGTCTCTCTTTCTGCATTCCGCGAACGCAGCGCATCTTGTCCTGTGGTGCTACAGCATGTCTCAAGATGCTCCAGTGCAGGGTTCCCCGACCTCATGCCTGTGGATGCCATGATGTCCAACTATGCATCTCTCGGCACATGTCAGAAAGTGGGCAGGGCCACTATAAGTCAAGCCCTTTTATTGGCCGCCCTTTTCAAAGGAAAGGGTTTTCCGCTGGAGGATCAGGAAGGTTAGTAAAAACCTGGGCTTCCTTAATCAGTGGATGGTTTAATTTCTCTTTCAGGATATCCTTCTTCCTAGAAGGCGTGAGGAAATCAGTATTTCATTTGGCTCAGCAAACGCTGGCAGGGGCTCATGGGAATTGTAGTTCATAGACATCTGGAGGACCACAGGTTGACTACCCCTGCCCTACAGTATCCATTTGGGGTTTGGCTCTGCCTGCTGCGGCAGCCATTTTGGATATGGTTCTGCTGCCTCTGGAATCCAGTTTGGCTTTGGCTGTTACTCTTGTAGCAGCCATTTTGAATTTGGCTCTGTCTCCTGTGTCACCCGTTTTGGACTTGGCTCTGCCTCCTGTGGTAGCCGTTTGAGGTTTGGCTCTGCCTTCTCTGACATCCATTTTCGGTTTGGCTCTACCTCCTGTGGTGGCCAATAGTTATTATAATAGTAATAACTATTGTTGTTATTTTTTATTATCATTATATTGCACTAGGCCTGGAGCAGGGTCGCCAGCTGTAGGCGGGGAAATCTCTGTAGATTCAGGGAATTAGAAGTGAACATGATGGCACCCGGGGAGCCATATATTGGCCTCTCTAACCATCTCCTCTCCTCCCTCTCCAGCTTCAAGCTCCGCTGCGGAAGTTCCTGCGCCAAGAGATGGTGGTGGAACTGGTAAGGTCTACGGTCTAATCTACGGTCTAATCTCGGTTGACAAAATGGCACAGGGGTGGTGCTGAAATGGGAGGTTGACTCAGTAGTATCCAGATGTGTTGGGGTTTCTCCCCAGTGCCAGGAAGTGACATCAGCTCTTCACAGGGGGACACCAGGGACGCTCTGGTGTTCAGGCAAAACTTTATGGTTGAACAAGGAACAGCCTTTCTCAACATTTTTACCATTGAGAAACCTCTGAAACATTCTTCAGGCTTCAAGAACCCCTAGAAGTGGTGCGATGGTGTAGAATAAAGTTGGGAAGCAGAGCTGTGGACATGCCCACCCGGGCCCCTCCCATTCCCACCCACTCTGACCCATCATTGGCCATTTTGGGAGGGGGGGGATCTGGGTTGATATGACCATATATCAACCCAAAACTCATACCCACTATCGGGAAGACCCTGAATGAGAAACCCTGCCACAGAGTTTGGGCAAAATGCCAGAGAGTCCCCGCCAGTGACGTACAGACATCACTTCCTGTGTACACAGGAAGTGGCTATAAGTGTCTCGTGCCCCCGACCTAGCAGCGACCCCGACCTACTATACCTCATTAGCATTTATTGAAAGTTAGGATTTTTGCTCCATTCTGTATTGCCGTATACTTGATTTACCACATGGTTTCCCACTCCCTCAATTAGAGAGATTTTCATCCCAATCCACTTTGGTTTTCCCTTGAGGAAGGACCAGGGGATCCTCTGGATTCATAGCTCATCTTCAGATCTCCATTCCCCTGGAGAAAATGGCTGCTTTGGAGGGTGGACTTCATAGCATTCTGCGCCGCTGGAGTCCCTCCCCACCCCGCCCCACTCCCTGCTCCACCCCCAAAGTCTCCAGGTATTTCCCAACCCAGATCTGGCAACTTCAGTTTTCACCATCCAGAATAATTTGTTGCCTTCCACAAACGTGGCTACTTCTGCCCAACATGCACCATGAGAGTTTGACATGGTGGTGGTGGCTAAAACCACCCTTTTTTGTCCCCTCCTCCCAGCCAGGCAAGTGCATTCTCGATGGTACAGCCCCACCAGCAGACTGTACCATGCCCCCCTTCCCTCTCCCTGGGATGGAAGCGGCAGATAACAATCCACATTCCCTCAGCCAGCGAGCGGCGCCAGGCGTCTCCATGGCGACCGGAGAGCAGACCCGGCAAATAAATAGGGCCCTTCCACACAAAAGGCCCTTCCCTCGCTCTTCCCGGCTCACGCTGGGTTTTCCTCGGCCTGCCGTTGTTGGCAGCGCTCTTGATTTATTTTTTACTTTGCGTTTGATATGCTGCCCTTCCCCGAGGCTCCCCCAGACGTATGCAGCATCTGCAGCGCTAGATACACCGATCCTGCCATTCCTTGGGCGTTCTGTGCCTCAGTGGCCAGGCATGAGGTGATGAGAAATAACCGGTAATTGCAGAGTTGCAGCCGTCGGTTAAGATGCATTAAAAGCCAGAAACGGCACACCGAAGGCGTCCCTGCTTCTGTGGCGGAGACCTCCATGCTGTGCCAATTCGGGGGGGGGGGGGTAATGCCCCCTTAAAGCAGAGACCACAGTTAAAGATAATGAATGCACCACTGTTCATAAACCATGTGGCACATAAACCACGCTCACCCCCGCTATCAGTTGTAGGGATTTGTGCGGAGTTAAATTTGTGCGGTTGGTTTTCCGCATTCCCGAGGGTTTTGAATCAGCTTTATCGTCGTGTAATTATGCATTATGCAAACCAGCGGGCGCCTCCCGCTAGCAAGCGCATGCATCCTGCCATCCGGTGGGCTGCTGCAATATTCTGTACTGCTTGCGAACATGCCGAAAGAAAAGGTTCGCTCGCGGAATGTCGACAGACGGTACAGCTTCAGCGCAGAGAGTGAAAGAGCAGAAGATATACGCTGTTTCCAGTAGGGAAGCTGGGGATAGGGAAAAGCTATTGGAAGGAGTTGAGGAAGGAGGTTTTAACCAAGGTAGCACTGTCTTTTAATAGGAAGTAATGTTTGTTTGTTTATGGTTTCACTGCTTTAATGACTTACATATGGATTCTTACGTGTTGTTTGCCGCTCTTTTGTAAGAGAGGGGCAGCCTATAAATACAATGAATAAATTTTAAAAGGGTGGGTCAAAGTGGAAAAGCAAACGTTTAGGGAAGGGTGAGGGAAGAGAGAGGAGGGGCAATAAAAAAGAAGGGGCAGGGAAACGAAGGCAGGAAGGCCACAGAAGAAAGCAACAGAGGCGGAATTTATAAATACATAAGAGAAGCCATGTTGGATCAGGCCAATGGCCCATGCAGTCCAACACTCAGTGTTATACAGGCCAAAACCCATCAGGAGGTCCACTGGCAGAGGGGCCAGAACTCCAAAAGCCCTCCCACTGTGCCCCCCTCCCCAATGAAACAAGAAGACGGAGCATCACTGCCCCAGAAACAAGAACATTAGAGAAGTCATGTTGGATCAAGCCAATGGCCCATCCAGTCCAACGCTCTATGTCACACAGTCTGGTGCTCTGTCTTCTTGGTGCTTGGGGAGCCACAGTGGGAGGGCTTCTGAAATTCTGGCTCTGCTGGTGGACCTCCCCTAGGTTTTAACCACCATGCGACAAAGTATGTTGGACTGGACGGGCCCGATTGAGCGGGACATTTCTAATGCACTTATGTCTGGGGCAGAGATTCTCCATCTCCTTGGAGCTTTGATGGTCACAGTGGGACATATACAGTTCTGGTCCCACTGGTGGACCTCCAGAAAGCACCTACATTTTGACCACTGTGTGACACAGAGTATCCAACTGGATGGACCATTGGCTTGATCCAACATGGCTTCTCTTACGTCTGAGGCAGGGGTGTTCTATTATTGTTGGTGCTTTGTGGGTCACTTTGGGGGGGCTTCTGGAGTCCTGGACATGCTGGTAGACCTCCTGATGGCCCCTGGTTTTTGGCCACTCTGTAATACAGAGTGCTGGACCGGATGGGCCAGTGGCTTCACCCAGCATGGCTTCTCCTATGTTCTTATGGGAACGCTGCTCTTCCTGGTCCCAATCCGAGCCCTCTGACCTCTGTAGCCTCACTTTAAATATTGCTAAGTGTTGCTTAGAGGTGGACGGAGAACTTTTCCTTTTGGCTGCAGAGGACAGAACTCCTAGGAATAGGTTTAAATAATAGGCAGGAGGACATTAGGTGGATATTAGGGGTTTTTTTTTAATGGTAAGCATAGTTGAGCCCTGAAATGGGATGCCTGGGGAGGAATTCTTCACGGGCAGTCTTCAAACTTCTCGGTGCCCTTTCCACTCTCCGTGATAGAGGTTGGTTTCCGGGCTTGTGCGCTCACCCTGTCTCTCTTGGATTCCTCTGCAGAAAGCCGTAGGGGGCAAGAAGGACCGCTCCCTTTTCCTCTTCACAGACCTGCTGGTTTGCACCACACTCAAGCGCAAGTCAGGGTCCCTGCGGCGGAGTTCCATGAGCCTGTAAGCGAACCTTCTTAAATAAGTTGGACGTCTTGTCATGTGGAAGGTTTTTGTTGCTTTCCGGGCAAAGCAAAAATGTCTCCCGGAGCAGCCCACGGTTGCAGGATAGGGGCGTCAAGGCGCGGATGACTTGTGGTAACGGTGAAAAGGCCGCCAGCTCTTCTTCAGGGAAAATAGAGCAGGGGGCTCTGGCATGGTTTGGTGAGCACAGCCCCCGAATGGCTGCCACAACTGGGCTACAATGGGAAGCGGGGGCCAGCCACAGAAGGCCTGCCGCAGGAGGGGAAGGTGGCCGCAAATCGGCCCCTGAAACTTGGCTCCAGTGCAAGGGTGATGAGCCAGTAGGGTGTCATGGGGAACCAGCTGGGTGACCTTGGGTCATTCATAGGTCTCTTGGGGATCTCTCAAAGTTTCTCTCAGAGCTCACTTACCTCACAAAGTGTCTGTTGTGGGGAAAGGAACAGAAGGAGATTGGAAGCCGCTTTGAGACTCCTTCGGGTTGAGAAAAGTGGCATATAAGAACCAACTCTTCTTCTTCTTCTTCTTCTTCTTCTTCTTCTTCTTCTTCTTCTTCTTCTTCAGTAATCTCAGGGCTCTCTCAGCCTCCCCTCCCTCACAGGGTGTCTGTTGTGGAGAGAGGAAAGGGAAGCCACTTTAAGACTCCTTCGGGTAGAGAAAAGCGGCATATAAAAATCAACTCTTCTTCAGTAATCTCAGGGCTCTCTCAACTTTACCTTCCCCACAGGGGGTCTGTTTTTTTACCCCCTTGCTGAAACATGTAAAAATTGGGTATATGCGACTGTGTGTATCTGTATATTGATCTCTGGTGAAGATCAGTACAATCGAAATTCTAGGTTTGAACTCGTTGGCATTACTGTAGCACTCACTGAGATGTTTTATGTGTGCCAAGTAGAATTTTTGAGCTCTAATGATAAATTGCATATGTTTTCCACATTTGGTTTTATCCCCAACCTTTGTGGGTCTCGGAAATATGCCAGCAGTGCCACCCAGTGGTCATATTTAGTATTTTAAGGTGTCTCTGTTGTGAAAGTTGGACCCTAAGGAAGGCCGAACGTCTAAGAATTGAGGCTTTTGAACTCTGGTGCTGGAGAAGACTCTTGCGAGTCCCTTGGACTGCAAGGCGAACAAACCGGTCAGTCCTAGAGGAGATCAGCCCTGGCTGCTCCTTAGAAGGCCAGATCCTGAAGATGAAACTCAAATACTTTGGCCACCTCATGAGAAGGAAGGACTCCCTGGGGAAGAGCCTAATGCTGGGAGTTATTGAGGGCAAAAGAAGAAGGGGACGACAGAGAATGAGGTGGCTGGATGGAGTCACTGAAGCAGTCGGGGCAAACTTAAATGGACTTTGAGGAATGGTGGAGGACAGGAAGGCCTGGAGGATCATTGTCCATGGGGTCGCGATGGGTCGGACACCATTTTGCAACTGACAACAACAACAAAGGTGTCTCCATTTTGAACCACCGTTTTGAACCACCGTGTTGTTTATCGGCTTGGATTCCCTTTTCCACTGACCAGTCCTAGCATGATTGCTTTCTCGACTGAGTGGGATCGCACGATAGGGCCAAAGTAAAAGAGTCAGAGTTTCGTGATTTTGCTTTCCAGAGATAGATCAGGCTTTACGTGCTGTCTTATTTCCTTGTTTGTGACGTTTGCTCTCCCAAGGAGCTGCAGAAGCCTTCTCTGGGACCTGGGTTCAAACAGGTCGATTCTCCTGTTGCCCGATTTTTTCATTGTCCAACTTTCACAGCCTTTTAGTGGCTATGGAAAGACGATCAAACTAATCTACATCTGGCAGTCAGGCGCATGCCCATGCTTTTCCATGCTCGGTTGAAGCTCATTATCGCTGAGTGACCCAGAGCAATTTGGCGTTTTGACTTCCATTCTGCAATCACCAGTCTCGTCGATTTGTGATCCAAGAGAAATTAATTCTTGCACGGATTCGGTCTCTTCGCCATCAATTTCATGTATTTACTTATTAAATTTAAAGTCCTCCTTCCTCCTTGGTCTCGAGGCGGATCACATAGTGCTATTGTGACATGCCTGTTTTTGGCAGTGGTCATTTTTGTCTTTTTAGTGTTCAAGAAAAGGCCCAATTTCTTACTTCCTTCATTGACCTTTGCAATCCGCTGTTCTAGGCCTTCCTTGGTTTCTGACAAGAGCGTAGTGTCAGCAATATACCGGAAATCATTTATATTCCACCTCCGTGGAAGGTACCATATTCAGCTGTTCAGAATGGGAATCCATCCACCTTGTGATAGAAGGACAGGGGGACTCTCATTCTTGCTGTAGCTGAGGAAGTGAGCAGGGACTCACAAAAGCTCCTTCCCTGCCATAAATTTCTGTTCACCTTGAAGGTGCTTCTCGGCTCTGGCTCTTTTCCACGTCTGGATCTGTTCTCAATGAGCGCTTTTCCTTCCAGGTACACGGCGGCCAGCGTTATCGACACCACCAGCAAGTACAAACTGATCTGGAAGATGCCCCTGGAAGACGTGGACATTGTGAAAGGTTTGTGTAGCCACAAACCCTGCTTCGTGTAACAGATCAGGCTGGCCTGGGCCATCCAGACCAAGGCAAGAGACATTCAGGGGTGGTTTGCCATGGCCTGCCTCTGCCCACGCAAATACACACAAATGGGACGGTTTGTAGTGTCTACAATCAAAGAGAGAAAAACCCTATCCCTAGGCTTCTAATGTTATTTTCAAAATTTGTACAGAATGAAGTCAAGTAAAAGGTCTCTTTGTTCTTTGTAGAATCCAATCAGGGTAATTTTCTTCATTGGTTGTCCTCTCACTGGGGAGCAGTTGGATTACTAGCATCCCTAGAGTACAGAGCCAAAGGCCGGTGTATGTTTTAAACTGGGGGTCATCAACCCCCGGTCCGCGGCACAGTGCTGGACCGTGAAGGCCACGGTACCGGGCCACCAGCAGCCGCACCTGCCTCCCCCCGCCCACAGCGAGAAGGAAGGGAACAGGCAGGCGTAGCAAACGCGCATGCGTGCAGTTGCCGCGCATGCGCGTTAGCACCCCCTGGTGGCAAAAATGTGAATGCGTTGCAACTGCGCGTGTACGTGTTAGCGCCCCCTGATGGCCAAAATGTGAATGCATTGCAACTGCGCGTGTGCGCGTTAGGGCCACCTGGTGACGAAAACGCGCATGCGCGGCAACTGCGCATGTGTGTTTGCACAGCACCCGGGCCATCGGCTCTCCCTTCACCCCGGAGACGGTCCCTGACCTGAGAAAGGTTGGGGACCGCTACTTTAAACGATTTAATAGATTTAACAGAGGTGTTGAATAATCTATTTGGATGACTGTGCCCTTACAAGTGAGAGGAAAATGAGCCTTTGAAAACGGGATATATCTAGAAACCGTTCTGGTTGGATTCTACACGACAATAAAGCAACATAGAATGAAGAGATTTTTTACTTTATTCTGTACAAATTGTGAAAATATTGTTAGTATTTGTTTATTTATTAGATTTATCCCTCGCCTCTCCCCAGAGGCCCGAGGCGAGTTACAAACATATAAAACCCTCATGAAAACCATACCATAAAACATATAAAACGTATCATATACAATTCCCCACATAGTAAAACAAGATGCGGCAAAAAAACAGCTCGTATCTAACTACCCCTTAGTAACCCACTAAGTAGCTCAGGGATAGTCTTTTTTCTCTTTTAGAGTGCCTCTGCACACAACACCCCTGGCCTGCCTCGGTAGACTCCCCAGTGGAGTCCTAACCGTGGCCGACGCTGTTTGGCTTCCAAGATGTGACTCCATCCGGGCAGCCTGGCCCTTCCTAGGCAGAGTGTGGCCCAGTTACGCGAGCTGAAATCTGTATGTGCCCTTTGCCACCTCTAACGGGTGCTGTGTAATTTCTCTCTGGTCTCAGGGGCCTCCCAGTCCACCAACCGCGAGAGCATCCAGAAGACCATCTGCCGCCTGGACGAAGACCTCAGCACCCTCGGGCAAGTCGGCAAGCTCTCAGAGACCCTCAGCTTTCCCCATCAGGTGAGAAATGGCCCCCCGTGGAGGGGGCAGAAAAGCCCGGGGTGCAGCTGTTTGAGTCATGGGGACGAGAAACCTGCAGCTCCATTTGGGTCGAATCAGAATGTCCTGCTTTGCAATGGGATTCCCCAAAGCCCACATTGGACTTTAGCCTTAAAAAGACCAATGTACTGGAATGTCTGTGCCGCAAGATTGTTGCTGGAGTGGAGGTTAAGAAGGCGGAACGGGCAGGAGTGTTGCTGGGGGAGGGGACACATCCTGGGGGAAAATGTCTCATCTACTTACGGGAAGCTCTTGCCATAGAGTTTGTAGCAATTGCTAGAGCTACCGGCAAGGGACAAAGGTCACTCTAGGAATCACCAGAAACTCTATGATAAGAATTTAACTGTAAGTGGAAAAAGGCTTTTTTTTCATCTTAATTTTTTCTCCTTCCACCCCTTCCAGCTGTGGCGGGCATCAGGGCCTGGGAGAGGGGGAATTGTCATCCCCCCCCATCTCAGGCCTAGCATTGGACACTTTCCTCCTGTGCTTCTTTCGCAGTCTAAAACGTCTCTCTGAGCTTAAATTGTGGTCTGTTTTTTGTTATCCTTGTGCGTTTTTTGCCATTGTTGTTTGATTTATATCGTAAGGCGCCTTGAGCTCTGCAAGTTGGGAAAGCAGCTAATAAATGTTTACAGTAAATAAAATGGGCTTGCCAGGTCCCGTCGGGGTTCCAGCGGAGGCGGGAAAGGGTCTTACCAGGAGTGTACTCCAAATTCCAGCCACTTGCTCACATGACTTCAACATGACCTGGAAGTGACATCAAGGTGAAACTGGTTTGGGGGCAAAAACTCTATGGTAGAGGCTAACTCTACCATAGAGCTTTTGCCCCCAAACCAGTTTCACCTTGATGTCACTTCCAGGTCACGATGACGTCACATGGGTACTGGTTCCGAAATGTCCATTGTACCTCCCTTTTATTTTTATTTTATGTTTTAATTTTTATTTATTTGGATTTTTATACCGCTCATTCTTTACGGCTCTGGGTGGTTTACATGGAACATTATAACAATTTTGAAGGTGGGGAGGGGGGGAATCCCCTGATGGCCAACTGATTGGGGTCGGCAAAGTGGGGCCTGGCAGGAGGGGACCCCAACCGTTCTGGGAGGGAGGCATCCGACATCCCTAAAAGGTGTCCCCTGGCTCCGTAGACCCTGGACGACGTCATCAAGGACCTCATGGCGTCCATCCACCGGGAGCTGGCCGAGAAGCAGTCGCTCTCCTTCACCATGTCCTTCCCGCCCAACAAGATGGAGCTCACCGTCTCCAAGGCGGACGGCAACGAGTCCTACATCTTTGAGTTCCCCAACCCGGACGCGCGCCAGAGCTTCGAGCAAGCCTTCGAGGACACCAAGAAGAAGCTGGGTGGGTGGCTTTGAGACCGAGACCCAGTCCTCACCCACGGGGATATGGGAAGCCTCAATAAAGGGTTGTGCCTGCAAGGTCCCCACCTGGCCCACTTTCTAAGAATGCTCAGCAGGCAGGGTGCCCACGGGCACCGTTTTGGGGACTTCTGCCTTGTGCCATTAAGGGCTCTGGGGACTATTTGGTTGGATGCTGGTGGCCGGGAAATCCCAGGGAGGGGGTCACTCCATGGGGTCCTCTTGGTCCGCCTTCCGTGGCTTGCTCCAGATGGTGCAGAGATAAGGGTTGGAGAGTATTCTGTTCCCCTTTGCTGCATTTTTCCAGATCTCTTAAAGAGCAGGCGAAGCAGTAAACCTATACCCTTGGGCTAGGCCACTCCAGGGAGGCAGACGGAGGCTCCTGTGGCCGATTGCTCCTCTGTTGCCTGGATTTCCTTCCACACAGGAAGTGTGAGAGTTCAGGTCCTCCACCTTCAAGCTCTACCTGATGCTTATGAGGACTTGGCAGTGGCTCAGAAGATCCTCTTGCCGAATTCTGACCCTGCCCAACTGAGGGCTCACCTTGGAATAGGCGTCCTGCCTCGTCCATGCCGAACGTGGAGGGGTCAGGCAGAGGTTCCCCATCCAGCCATCCCTTCCCGATAAGCTACCCCACTTGAGCCCAAGTTGAAGTAACCGTTCACGTTAGGCCCATGAACTGTGCTGTTTGATTGAGCGCTGTTGCGATCGCTCTCACCTTCAGTGAACCGTTTGTGAACATTCCATGACACCGCCACAGGTTAGACCGGACACAGGGAGGCTCCGGCCAGACTTTTGCTGATTATTGTTGATTCGGATGAGACTGTGCGATGTTTGATTTTTCTCGCTCTCCGTCACCAGCTTCCAACAAAAACTGCCTGGATCCCGAGTTCCTGAAGGCGATTCCCATCATGAAAACGAGGAGCGGGATGCAGGTAAATCGTGTTTTCCGCCACTCTGGGAGTAAAGAGCAGAAATGAGAACCTTAGGAACGGGCTTTCCACAGCCAGGGAGTGCATGGTGGACCGTGGACCTGATGACCTGATTTGGTCATGAGCAGTGTGCGTTCAGCTCGGCAAAACCTGAAGGGGAAGAAAAGGGGGTTCTCAGGCCAGGGTCCATATTGCAAAGAGACAAACCTGTTTGGCTTTTGATTCGGGGGCCTGAATCACTCCCTGAAAAAAAAAGTTAATTTGCAGAGGGATTTCTCTCCATGGATCAGATGTTGGGTGGCTCTGATGAACTGGGGCATTTAAGGTCCTTTTGAATGCCTCAGAGAGCTGAACAATGAGGGTTTTCTGAATCAAGCCTTACCCAAATCCCAGTACAAAACTGGGAGAGCCAGCTCGGTGTAGAGTTCTAATCTGGTGAGCTGGGTTTGATTCCCCGCTCCCCCACATGCAGCCAGCTGGGTGACCTTGGGTTCACCACAGCACTGAGAAAGCTGTTCTGACTGAGCAGGAATTTCAGGGCTCTCTCAGCCTCACCCACCCCACAAGGTGTCTGTTGTGGGGAGAAGAAGGGAAGGAGAATGGAAGCCCCTTCGGGTAGAGGAAAGCGGCATATAAGAACCAACTCTTCTTCTTCTTCTTCAGTAATTTCAGGGCTCTCTCAGCCTCCCCCACTTTACAGGGTGTCTGTTGTGAGGAGAGGAAAGGGAAGGAGATTGGAAGCTTGTTTGAGACTCCTGGTTGAAAAAAAAAGTGACCTATAAGAACCATCCAACCATTCTTCTTCAAACTTGGGATTTGGTTCATTCAGTATACGCCAAGTCCAGTTTGGGTAAATTGGGCCCAGACCCAATATTCACCAATTTTTATTTTATTTTATTGCCCTATTCATTATAAATCAGCAGCATGCGTCTCAGCCTAAAAGTTAGAATCCTAGAATCATAGAGTTGGAAGGGGACATAGAGGCCATCTAGTCCAACCCCCTGCTCAACGCAGGATCAGCCTCAAGCATCCTAAAGTTGCTGCAATCCACCACAAAGTTTTGTCCCCGTTGTGTGGAACGGGGGTGCTGAGTTTTGTCCAGTCCCTCACTGCTGCCAAAGGCCTTCCGTTGCCAACGCCGTCCCTCACTGCCTGGATCCTTTCCTCCCTTCCAGTTCTCCTGCGCCTCTCCCAGCCACAGCACCCCGGAGAACGCCTACGAAGTGTGGGTGTGCAACAGCGACGGCTACGTCGGGCAGGTGTGCCTCCTCAGCATCAGGAGGGAGCCCATCGTGGAAGCCTGCATTGCCGTCTGCTCCGCCCGGATCCTGTGCATCGCCTCCGTGCCCGGCCTGAAGAGAACGTTCAGGTAGGACCCCCCCTGCCCCTTAGGAACGGCACAATCCTGTAATGTGCACCGATTAGTTCAGAGGCCCTCCCAACCATTTTACACCTGCAAACTCGCATGGTGGGCCCAGCCACAGAATGGCTGCTTCAGGAGGCGGAGCCAGCAGCAAAATGGCAGACACCTCTTACGTTCAGGCACACAGTCAAGATCCCCGTGCCGTGGTGGCAGGTGCGGCCAAAGGGTAGAAGGCTTGGCCTCTGGCTGGATGAGAAGGGAGGGTATTGGGGTAAAGAGAGAGTTTATTTATCGCCGCCTTCGTTGCTATAAGGAAGGATTTTATGGGGGGTTTATTGTATTTTATTCTTTTATTGTTGTAAACCGCTGCGAGGCTACTAGGAGAGCAGCGGTATATAAATTGAAATATAAATAACTAAAATAATTAAGCAACCTTTTGAAAAATCTGCAGTGCCTTTTTTAACATGTAAAAAATGCAAAAATTCCGGGGGGGAAATTCATGATCGTTTAGAAGGAATATTGAAAGTTAGATTTCGATTTTGTTCTGAGTTTGTGTTACTGAGTGTGTTACTGGTTAGTATTCCTCGAAAAGCTGCCGATTTCTTATTTCATGCAACAACGGCAGCATGACCGGTGGTAGCTAGGAGGTGGAAACACCAGGATACACCCAAAGTGCACAGATTGGGTTGAGAAATTGGGAGAGTTGGCCAGAATGGCAATGCTTACAAGCCTAATGAACAGTCGCTCTTCAGATGAATTCCAGCCACTCTGGAGCTATGACATTATCTAGGTAGTTAGTTATGGAATGTGTTAGAAGATGGCAAGGAATAATGGATTGTAATCTACGTTTTATGTATCTTTTCTCATTTTCTCTGTTCTATGCAAACTTCAATAAAAGCTGGTTTACCGGCACCTTAAAAAAATAATCTACACTGCCAATCAAATCTCCCAACAGCCAATCAGAAGCCTTCCAGGGCAGAAGCCCCACCCACTTCCTAAAAACCCCGGTGGGTGCCAGGAAAGGAGTGGGCAAGTGCGGTGCACCCAAGGGCACTGTTTTTCGGACCCTTGCATTGTCCAGTCCATTTTGGGGTGCACGGTACTGAGATAAGCAAAGAGAAAGAGATTTTTCTTGTGTCCCCATAAAACACCGTCACAGAAGACGGGGACTGGTTGTGCATGCGCAGAGCAAAGTTTGAATCCTGTGGCACACTGATGCATGCACACAAAAGCCTAAACCTTTGGTTGAAGAAGGACTTTGTTTTACTTGCCTACTGCTCCTTCATTTCATCGAGCGTCGACAAGTTCTTGCATTGCAAGAAAGGGAGAAAAGCCCTTTTCTCATGCCGGTATCCCCCTGGCCTTCCACCCTGGTGCTTCACGGCTGGTGCTTCACAGAAAGCCAGTTTGGTGTAGTGGTTAGGAGTGTGGACTTCTAATCTGGCATGCCAGGTTCGATTCTGCGCTCCCCCACATGCAACCAGCTGGGTGACCTTGGGCTCGCCACGGCACTGATAAAACTGTTCTGACCAAGCAGTGATATCAGGGCTCTCTCAGCCTCACCCACCTCACAGGGTTTCTGTTGTGGGGAGAGGAAAGGGAAGGCGATTGGAAGCCGCTTTGAGCCTCCTTCGGGTAGGGAAAAGCGCCATATAAGAACCAACTCTTCTTCTTCTTCTTCTTCTTTCCTGATCGATGCTTGCCTGTCACATCCGCTCACTCCTTTCCCTCTTTCTCCCCAGGGAGCGCCCGGAGTCTTTGACCAGCCCGTCCTCCGAACCGGCCCAGGCCACGCCGGATGAGGTTGGTCCGCAGCAGTGCTTGCTGATCTCCATTTCCGGGTCTTCGCTGGAGCTCTCGGAGCCCGTCGACAGCGCCAGTCGGGAACTCGTGCCCTTCGACAGCGACGACACCGACGACGAATCCTCGCCGAGCCCTTCCGGGACCCTCCAGAGCCAAGCCAGCCGCTCCACCATCTCCTCCAGCTTCGGAAGTGAGTTCGGAGCCTTCCCAGTACGGCCAGCGGGCGCTCGAGTAGAGTAGAGAAACAGAGAGCTAGTCAGTTGCCCGTCACCGTCCCAGCACATTTTAAGACTGTGCGGAATTGGGAAGCTGAGCCATATCTCAGTATTGACTCAGAGTGTGATGCAGGCCCTGTGGCTCAGTGGAAGAGCCTCTGCTTGGCACGAAGAAAGTCCTACGTTCAATCTCTGGCATCTCCAGGTAAAAGGACCAGGCAGGTGGCGATGGGAAAGACGTCTGCCTCAGACCCTGGGGGCCATGGAGGGAAACAAGATGTTTGGCACCAGATGTTCAGGCACCAATGCCTGACCCTTATCACCTGCTCTAGCACTGTCCCCAACCATAAACCTGGCGGAAGAGCTCCGTTGTGCAGGACCTACGGAAAGCAGTAAGCTCTCCGAGGGCCCACAGATTCTCAGGGAGCTCATTCCACCAGGTAGGGGCCAGGACCGAAAAGTCCCTGGCCCTGGTCGAGGCTAGACGAGCATCCCTGGGGCCAGGAATGATCAGCAAGTTGGTACCTGCAGAATGCATCTCCGTTGACTTGGGATGGGGTGTGGCTCAGTGGCAGAGCCACAGCTTGGCATGCAAAAGGGCCCAGGTTCAATGACGGGAGGCTGGACGGGAGGGACCCTCCCTGGTCTGACCCAGCAGGGCTTGACTTCTCAGGGGAAGGCCTTGGCCTCCCTGCCCTGTGGCTGGCCCTGCAGAGGAACTGGCTGGCCCCTGGGTGAGACGGGAGGCTGGACTGGAGGGACCCTCCCTGGCCTGACCCAGCAGGGCTCTTCTGAGGGTCTTCTCAGGGGAAGGCCTCGGCCTCTCTGCCCTGTGGCTGGCCCTGCAGAGGAACTGGCTGGCCCCTGGGTGAGACGGGAGGCTGGACTGGAGGGACCCTCCCTGGCCTGACCCAGCAGGGCTCTTCTGAGGGTCTTATCAGGGGAAGGCCTCGGCCTCTCTGCCCTGTGGCTGGCCCTGCAGAGGAACTGGCTGGCCCCTGGGTGAGACGGGAGGCTGGACTGGAGGGACCCTCCCTGGCCTGACCCAGCAGGGCTCTTCTGAGGGTCTTATCAGGGGAAGGCCTCGGCCTCTCTGCCCTGTGGCTGGCCCTGCAGAGGAACTGGCTGGCCCCTGGGTGAGACTGGAGGCTGGACTGGAGGGACCCTCCTTGGCCTGACCCAGCAGGGCTCTTCTGAGGGTCTTCTCAGGGGAAGGCCTCGGTCTCTCTGGCCTGTTGCTGGCCTTCCAGAGGAACTGGCCGGCCACTGTGTGTGGCAGGATTCATGTGGATGTAGTTTGCCCACTAACGCCTCTGTTTCTGCCCCCCATTGGCCAGATGAGGAGATCCCAAGCTCCAAAGACGTGACGGCGGAAACCACCAGCTCGGAAGAGGAGCAGGATCCGTCCGCCTTCCTCCCCATTGCCAGCACTTTCGTTCAGAACCGGAACGGCGAGAGCCCCATGGACGGCCAGGCCATGAGGCGGTCGAGTCGAGGGTCGTTCACCAGGGGCAGCCTGGAAGACCTGTTGAGCATCGACCCGGAGGCCTATCAGAGTTCCATGTGGCTGGGGACGGAGGACGGCTGGTAGGGACCACGATTTGGGAAGTCATTTCAATACAGGGACAGGGCGATGCCAATAATCTGTTTTAATCTTGTGCAGTGTGGTTGTATCTTGCCTCTGCTGCATTATATTTCTGCCTTAGCAACAACATTTCTTGCATTGCTGAATTCGGTATGTTTGTGTCCTGTCCCTCCTGACCCTTTTTTATTTATTTTTATTTTCAAAGATCACATGTCCTTCACTTAATATAGTGGTTCTCAACTTGGGGGTCGGGACCCCTTTGGGGGTCGAATGACCCTTTCACAGGAGTCACGGCAGGGCAAGCAGCTTGGCTGGGAGGGTGGGGGGTTGCCATCCACACAACAGCCTTGTGGGGTAGATCAAGATAGGGCGTTCGTCTGTCTGGAGCAGCGGAAAAGAGCAAGATCAGCATGGTGGGACAAGAGGCAGAACTGAACCGAGAAACCCTGGGAAAAAAAACAATTTATATACAATCCTGAACCATGGATCTTCATGCCATTGGTCAGTTTTGATTTAATTTATGTGAAAGAACACTGGCATCATTTTATAGTTGGGGGTCACCACAACACGAGGAACTGAATTAATGGGTATTAGGAAGGTTTAGAACCACTGACATCATTATGCAAATCACCAATTTCTTGCTTTGTTTCCCAAAAATGTTGCAGTTAATTTTACCTTTCGTAGAGTTTCATCCATTTTAGCCACCATTCTTCCTTACTGGGGAATACCGTTTAATACTTATACCCTGGTTCAGATCACCACAATCCTGGGCCCGTCTCATTGCTTATTAGGTGTTTCCCCGCCCTCCTGACTTGCATTAAGGATCTCCGATGGGGTCCCTTGGACCACCACCTTTCCTAATGGCTACCAAGTAGTTTTAGAACGCGGGTGGGACCAGTTGGGGCTTTCCCAACGAGGCTCCTGACTGGCCACTGGAGACTTGATGAGCTTTGCCGATTTTTAAAAATGTTTTTTTGGCCACTGTCACCACAGGACAAGTATCTTCACGGTTTTGTGGCTAGCTCTGCCTTTTGTGGCCACCATTCTGTGGCTGTGCCTACCACATCAGGATGCCAACCTCCAGGTGGGACATGGGGATCCATCAGAGCTACAACTCATATCTGGACTAGAGATAAATCCCCCTGTAGAAAAGGACTGCTTGGGGGGGGAATCTTTAGCATTATACGCCTCTGAGGTCTGTCCCCACCCCAAATCCCACCTACTCCCAGCTCCACCCCTAAAGTCTCCAGGTCTTTCCCAAAGCTAAGCTGGCACCCCTACCAACATATTGTTAAAATTCCAGTGGTACCCACTGGATATCAAGGGCTGGGGACCTCCTGACTTCAATGATAGAATCACCTTGGCAAGGCCCATTCCGCACACGTTAGTAAATGCACTTTCAATGCACTTTATAAGTAGGTTTTCCTGTTCTGCACAGGAAAATCCAGCCGCAAAACTACACTGAAAGTGTATTATCCTACAGAAATGCAGAAAAGACCCACGACAGGGGGGCTATCAATAACATCAAACAAATAAAATGGGTCCATTGTCAGATTAGATGGCTAAGGGCATTGTTAGAAAACTATATAGCGCACCTGAAACTGACTGTTGGTTCTCTGCAAGCTCCCTTTGCCATTGGCTGGGCCGCAGTGAGGTCACAGAATGTTCCCAAACATCCTAAGGCAGAGAGGGGGAGCTTCAGTCACTGGATCATGAGAATTGGCACAGTTACTCAGACAGAAGGGGAAGCCCTGCTCGGTATGTTCGTGTGAGCCAGAGTTGAAGATTTTGACGGAAGGAGGAACAGTTCCCTACTGGCGTGTGCAAACTCCTTCCCTTATGTGTCTGAACTGGCCAGGATCTCACCCCTGGACTTGCTGTCTTTTGGTTCTCAGCATCCACGTCTACCAATCCTCGGACAACATCCGCAACAGGAAGAACAGCATGAAAATGCAGCACGGCGCTTCGGTGACGTGCATCTTGTGAGTGTCGGGGTCATGCTTTACGCGGGACAGACAAGAGAAAGTGCTGAATCAGTCTGGCCTCCAGAGAAGCTCAGCTTTTTTTGGGGGGGGGGAAACCATTCAGGTTTCTAGGACTGCAGAGTGTTAAAAAAAAACTTCTCCCGAAATCTACAGAAGCCCGGCAGAGTGTTGAATACGTTCCTTTTGGGAATGCAGAGCTTAGCTCTGCCATTTTGAAGGCGGAGCTTGATGCTGCCAGTCCCTTCCTGTTCGCTGACCGGTCCCACCCCCACCCCCCCCCCGACTTCCAAAGGCAACCCGCTTTGTCGGAGGTGAGGCCCACACAACTGGCAGCCACAGGCTGGCCAGGATGCGCCAGAAACAGGCAGAGCAGGGCTGCAATAGCTGAATTCAGTAATAGCGCTTGGCAGCCAGGGGGCGCTAGTCCCATCGTCAAGCCCCGCCCATGGGAGGGGCCAACTGGGAAGGCAGCTGAAGCTAAGGAAGTGCTTTGGGGGGCTTCTGGTCGAGGGGAGGGGGTTGCAAGGGTGGGCTGTTTAAGGGGGATCTATAGGGAGTCTGGGTGGGTGAAGCATCATAGGTCGCCATGTAGAGGATGGAGAAGAGTTGTTCTCTCTTGCCCCGGAGGGACGGACCAAAACCAATGCAATGAAATTAATGCAAAAGAAATTCCGTCTAAACCTCCGGAAGAAGTTCCTGACAGTCAGAGCGGTTCCTCAGTGGAACAGGCTTCCTCGGGAGGTGGTGGGTTCTCCGTCTTTGGAGATTTTTAAACAGAGGCTGGATAGCCAACTGACGGAGAGGCTGATTCTGTGAAGGCTCAAGGGGGTGGCAGGTGACAGTGGGAGAGTGAGAGGGTTGGGAGTGTCTTGCACAATGCAAGGGGTTGGACTAGATGACCCAGGAGGTCCCTTCCAATTCTATGATTCTAAATTCCGTCTCAACTTCCGGAAGAAGTTCCTGACAGTTAGATTTGTTTCTCAGTGGAACAGGCTTCCTCAGGAGGTGGTGGGTTCTCCACCTTTGGGGATTTTTAAACAGAGGCTGGAGAGCCATCTGACGGAGAGGCTGATTCTGGGAAGGCTCAAGGGGGTGGCAGGTGACACTGGAGGAGCAAGAGGGTTGTGAATGTCCTGCACAGTGCAGGGGGTTGGACTAGATGACCCTGGAGATCCCTTCCAACTCTATGATTCTGTGATGCGTAGTTCCACAAAGTACTGCAGCCACCAAATCCACCCGTTCTCTTTCGCTGCAGGTACCTCGATAACCAGGTGTTCGTATCGCTGGCCAACGGGGAGCTCATTGCCTATCAAAGAGAAGCAGGTAAGGATGGTTCACCGTGCAGGTGTTTCAAGGAAGGCTTACCCGCAGGAGGATGGGGTGGCCAGACCAGGGAACCGGTGTGAGTCTATGGCGAGAGTGTGAGTTTAAAACCTGAGAGGCCCGAGTTTGAATTCCCCACTCTGCCCTGGGCCAGTCGCAAACCCTCAACCCAATCAACCTTGCAGGGCTGTTTTGAGGATAACACGGAGGAGAGAGGAAGGAACACACAGGAACCACTTTGGGGTGGAAAGTTGAAGACAAATGAGCTAAACAAAAAATAACTCCAGCGTGGGGCGGTGGTTAAGAGCGGCGACTTCTAATCTGGGAAGCTGGGTTTGACTCTCCTGCTCCTCCTCCCCACGGAACCGTCAGGATGACCTTGGGCTCGTCACAGCCCTGATAGTGTTGTTCTCACAGAGCCCCACCTACCCCAGAGGGTGTCTGTTGTGGGGAGAGGATGGGAAGGAGATCGCAAGCCGCTTTGAGACTCTTTCTGGAAGAGAAAAGCGGAGTATAGAAACCCTCTTATTCTTCTTTACGGATGTGGCCGCTGGGCGGGACCCTTCTGGTGTCAAAGCAAGGCTGCTGAACCGCTGCCCGGGTGCATTCGTGGGAGGCCATGTCTCTCCCAGAGCTGGGGGTGAGAGGTAGCAGCGGGCACGGCGCCACCCCCACCACCCCGTTCTCCTGGGCCTTCACCTGCAGTTGATAGGTGTGGTCTGCCCAGTGGGATCCAAGCCGCTGAGTGCCCGTTTTCCTCTGCTTTCAGGCCGATTCTGGGACTCTCAGAACTCCAAATCCCTCGCCCTGGGCTCTCCGGGCAGCCCCGTGACCAAGATGGTGGCCGTGGCCAGCAAGCTGTGGTGCGGGTGCCAGAACCGGGTCGTCATCCTGAGCACGGCTACTCTGCAGCAGGAGGTACGGAGGGCAGCGGGCTCCTGGCCTGCCTCCATCTCTGCTGGGTTGCCAATTCCGGGCAGGGAAATTCCTGGAGATTTGGGGGCGGAGCCTGGGGAGGGACGGGGCCTTGGTGGGGAACGTTGCCAGACAGGCCACCCTCCTAAGCAGCCATTTTGTCCGGGAGAACAGATCTTGGCGGTCTGGGGATCAGTTGAATTCTGGGAAATCTGCACCTGGAGGCCCCGTATCCACGTCTCGTTCCTCCTGCCCTCCTGCCCACAATCACATCCTTTTCTGCTTGGCCAGAAGCGTCCTGTGAGGCAAAGAGTGTCATTGGACATGCCTTGAACTCTTGTCACCAGCCGCCTCACGTTTACAGCTTATTCTACTGAGGCCTGCAGGGGGACCTTGGGCCAGTCCCAGTTCTCTCAGAGCTCTCTCAGCCCCACCTGCCTCACAGGCTGTCTGTTGTGGGGAGAGGAGGGGAAGGCGATTGTCAGCTGCTTTAAGACACATTAGGCCTGCAGGTGTCCTTGGGCCAGTCCCAGTTCTCCCAGAGCTCTCTCAGCCCCACCTGCCTCACAGGCTGTCTGTTGTGGGGAGAGGAGGGGAAGGCGATTGTCAGCTGCTTTAAGACACATTAGGCCTGCAGGTGTCCTTGGGCCAGTCCCAGTTCTCCCAGAGCTCTCTCAGCCCCACCTGCCACACTGGCTGTCTGTTGTGGGGAGAGAAGGGGAAGGCGATTGTCAGCTGCTTTAAGACACATTAGGCCTGCAGGTGTCCTTGGGCCAGTCCCAGTTCTCCCAGAGCTCTCTCAGCCCCACCTGCCTCACAGGCTGTCTGTTGTGGGGAGAGGAGGGGAAGGCGAATGTAAGCCGTTTTGAGACTCCTTCAGGTAGTGAAAATCAGAGTGCAAAACCCCACTTTTCTTCATCCACAGTTTCCACTGAGATCTAGTAGTAAGAGTAATAGCAAGTTTCTTATGGAATTACACCAGAGCAATAAAAATAAAATATATATTATACTTGTTTATTACACCAAAGCAAAACAGGAAAAGTAGGAGGTAACATATACCTGGTGTAACTTGGTGCATAATACAAAAGAAAAATAAATTGTTTAAAAAACTGATTAATGGTTTAGTTGTAGAAATTTAAGAAATCGAATTAAAACTGACAATAAATTTGCCCGATTTAATAGCTCTTAAGATGGATAAAAATAGAAACCATGTATGCCCACTTCCTCTCTATTCCTCTAGCCTACCTCACAGGGTTGTTGGGAGGGGGCATGGGAATTGAGACATTGACGCCAAACTCCTTGGCTGAATAAATGTGCCCAGAGGGTTTGGTTTCCCCTGGACTTGGGGACATGGGGAGTCACACAGAGTCTACAGGCTCCCCTCCTCTGCGGCTTCAGCCCGGTCTCTTGTCTCCCTCGTCCAGCACTCGTTCCACGTCGGCCAGGACAGCAGTCGCGGTGTGACCTGCCTGGTGAGCTCCATCGTGGGCGTCTGGGTGACCCTGCAGGGCAGTGCCCAGGTGAGGCTTTACCATCCGGCCAGCTACGAACAGCTGGCAGAAGTGGACATCACCCCACCAGTCCACAAGATGCTGGCAGGTAAGGGGCTGAGCCAGCTACAGGAATCCCGACCGGCAGGGGCCAAATTCGGGGGGGAGGGAGGGAAGAAAGGTTATTATTATTAGAACTAATTGTGGTGCTTGAGGTTGGCTGACGGAAGGAAGCCTCCACATTCAGAGGCAGTCAACCTCTGAATAACTCTGTATTAGACTGGACGGGACGGACACTCCCTGGTCTGACCCAGCAGGGCTCTCCTGAGGGTCTTCTCAGGGGAAGGCCTCGGCCTCTCTGCCCTGTGGCTGGCCCTGCAGAGGAACTGGCTGGCCCCTGGGTGAGACGGGAGGCTGGACTGGAGGGGCCCTCCCTGGCCTGACCCAGCAGGGCTCTTCTGGGGGTCTTCTCAGGGGAAGGCCTTGGCCTCTCTGCCCTGTGGCTGGCCCTGCAGAGGAACTGGCTGGCCTCTGGGTGAGATGGGAGGCTGGACTGGAGGGACCCTCCCAGGTCTGACCCAGCAGGGCTCTTCTGAGGGTCTTCTCAGGGGAAGGCCTCGGCCTCTCTGCCCTGTGGCTGGCCCTGCAGAGGAACTGGCTGGCCCCTGGGTGAGACGGGAGGCTGGACTGGAGGGACCCTCCCAGGTCTGACCCAGCAGGGCTCTTCTGAGGGTCTTCTCAGGGGAAGGCCTCGGCCTCTCTGCCCTGTGGCTGGCCCTGCAGAGGAACTGGCTGGCCCCTGGGGGAGACGGGAGGCTGGACTGGAGGGACCCTCCCTGGCCTGACCCAGCAGGGCTCTTCTGAGGGTCTTCTCAGGGGAAGGCCTCGGCCTCTCTGCCCTGTGGCTGGCCCTGCAGAGGAACTGGCTGGCCCCTGGGTGAGACGGGAGGCTGGACTGGAGGGACCCTCCCAGGTCTGACCCAGCAGGGCTCTTCTGAGGGTCTTCTCAGGGGAAGGCCTCGGCCTCTCTGCCCTGTGGCTGGCCCTGCAGAGGAACTGGCTGGCCCCTGCGTGAGACGGGAGGCTGGACTGGAGGGACCCTCCCTGGCCTGACCCAGCAGGGCTCTCCTGAGGGTCTTCTCAGGGGAAGGCCTCGGCCTCTCTGCCCTGTGGCTGGCCCTGCAGAGGAACTGGCTGGCCCCTGGGTGAGACGGGAGGCTGGACTGGAGGGACCCTCCCAGGTCTGACCCAGCAGGGCTCTTCTGAGGGTCTTCTCAGGGGAAGGCCTCGGCCTCTCTGCCCTGTGGCTGGCCCTGCAGAGGAACTGGCTGGCCCCTGGGGGAGACGGGAGGCTGGACTGGAGGGACCCTCCCTGGCCTGACCCAGCAGGGCTCTTCTGAGGGTCTTCTCAAGGGAAGGCCTCCGCCTCCCTGCCCTGTGGCTGGCCCTGCAGAGGAACTGGCTGGCCCCTGGGTGAGACGGGAGGCTGGACTGGAGGGACCCTCCGTGGCCTGACCCAGCAGGGCTCTCCTGAGATTCTTCTCAAGGGAAGGCCTCGGCCTCCCTGCCCTGTGGCTGGCCTTGCAGAGGAACTGGCTGGCCCCTGGGGGATACGGGAGGCTGGACTGGAGGGACCCTCCCTGGCCTGACCCAGCAGGGCTCTTCTGAGGGTCTTCTCAGGGTAAGGCCCCGGGCTCTCTGCCCTGTGGCTGGCCCTGCAGAGGAACTGGCTGGCCCCTGGGTGAGATGGGAGGCTGGACTGGAGGGACCCTCCCTGGTCTGACCCAGCAGGGCTCTTCTGAGGGTCTTCTCAGGGGAAGGCCTCGGCCTCCCTGCCCTGTGGCTGGCCCTGCAGAGGAACTGGCTGGCCCCTGGGTGAGACGAGAGGCTGGACTGGAGGGACCCTCCCTGGTCTGACCCAGCAGGGCTCTTCTGAGGGTCTTCTCAGGGGAAGGCCTCGGCCTCCCTGCCCTGTGGCTGGCCCTGCAGAGGAACTGGCTGGCCCCTGGGTGAGACGGGAGGCTGGACTGGAGGGACCCTCCCTGGTCTGACCCAGCAGGGCTCTTCTGAGGGTCTCATCAGGGGAAGGCCTCGGCCTCCCTGCCCTGTGGCCGGCCCTGCAGAGGAACTGGCTGGCCCCTGGGTGAGACGGGAGGCTGGACTGGAGGGACCTCCCTGGTCTGACCCCGCAGGGCCCTTCTGAGGGTCTTCTCAGGGGAAGGCCTCGGCCTCTCTGCCCTGTGGCTGGCCCTGCAGAGGAACTGGCTGGCCCCTGGTGAGACGGGAGGCTGGACTGGAGGGACCCTCCCTGACCTGACCCAGCAGGGCTCTTCTGAGGGTCTTCTCAGGGGAAGGCCTCGGCCTCTCTGCCCTGTGGCTGGCCCTGCAGAGGAACTGGCTGGCCCCTGGGTGAGACGGGAGGCTGGACTGGAGGGACCCTCCCTGGCCTACCCAGCAGGGCTCTTCTGAGGGTCTTCTCAGGGGAAGGCCTCGGCCTCTCTGCCCTGTGGCTGGACCTCAGAGGGAACTGTTTGGCAGCTGCCTGAGACAGGATGCTGGGCTAAATGGACCAGTGGTCTGATCCAACCGGCCTCATTTCATATTCTTATCCCACAGTAGATATCTGCTTCCAGAACCCCTGGGGTGTGACAGCCTTCCAGGAATTCTTTGGCCTGGATTACTTGCAGGGGAAATAAAACAGTTTTGGTTTGCAATGTGTCCTCTCCATCTCCCCCCAAAGAGCAGTGTGGGCGAGGTGAACAACCAGCTCCCCCCCACTGTTTCCCGTCTTGCCTACTGCTTGACTGTTTCCCCCTTGACCCCCAACAAATTCTTCCTCCTTCTGCCCACAGGGTCGGACGCCATCATCCGCCAGCACAAGGCCGCCTGCTTGCGGATCACCGCCCTCCTGGCCTGCAAGGACCTGCTGTGGATCGGCACCAGCGCAGGGGTGGTCCTGACTCTCCCCATCACGGCCAACTCTGCCGCCTCCTTGAAGACGCCACCCTTGCCGGTCGGCCTCTCCCAAGGACACACCGGACACGTTCGGTTCCTCACGGCCATTGAGCTGCCGGAAGGTTTCGACGTCCTCTTCCCCTTGCCCAGGGACACAGGTGGGTTTGAGCCCAAGTGCAGGAGGCCAGGGGGAAGGGCGGCTGGGGCAGGTCTGAAAAGGCATAGTGCGGACTATAGCGTGTCCTGCTCAAGCAATGGGCCTTCCTGTCGGCTGGGGGATGTTCCCAGAGAAACCGCAGCTCCTGTGTATCTCCTCTGAGTTTACACATCAGAGGCTTCCTCAGAAGAATGAAGGCTAGAAGGAAAGTTAAATACATCTCCAGGCTTGTCAGAGCAGGAGAAGCAAAATTCAAGTTAAGCATCCATCAGAAGACTTAGCAACAAGGATTAGGAGCAGCGGGTTCAAATTACGGGAAAGCAGATTCCACTCCAACATTAGAAAGCCTTTTCTGACGGCAAGGGCTGTTCGAAGGTGGAATAGTCTGCCCGGAACGCAGCAGAGTCTCTTTCGTTGGATGTTTCTAATAGGAGATCGGAGGAGCACCTGTCAGGAGTGGGTGGTTTTTAAATCCCCAAGAGGGGTGTGGGGCTGGACTGGATGACCCTTGGGGGTCTCTTCCAGCTCTGTGTGATTCTGGCGTTGGGGCCGTCACCGTGCAGGAAGCCGCGTTCACCTTTCTCCCCTCTCCTTCCGCCCCCCCCCCCTCTTTCCCAGGTCTCGAGAAGCCCAGCGATCTGGAGAAACGCGATTCCACGAGGCACAGGCCCCCCAAGTCGAAGATGCTCGTGATCAGCGGCGGAGACGGCTACGAAGACTTCCGGCTCACCAACAGCAGCGAGACGGTGGGCCGGGACGACAGCACAAACCACCTGTTGCTCTGGAGGGTCTGAGCATCCGAAGCGGGGAGTGGCCCGCCTCCGGGGACAGCCAGGGGGCGCCGCCGTCCCGTCCTCGCCCGCCCACACATGCCCGCGTACCGCTCGTCTCCGTGTCTCGTCTCCCATCTTGGCCGTCTCGACGGGGGCGCCCGCGGCCGCCTCACCGACCCGCTGCACGGAGAGAGCGACGTCCCGAGACGCGCCGTGTACAGATTCCCCCCCGGTCTCCGCGCCCCTCTCCGGAACACAGATCCATGTTGCACAATTTGCGCTTGCTGCCACGTTTTGAGTGTGAGCGCGGGGGTGAGAGACAGGAGGAGAGCACAGGGCGGGTAAGGGGCGCTCCCGATGCCGTCGGGGTCTGCCTGGAGAGCGGAAGAGAGGGAGAGGGACAGCGTAGGAAGCCGGCCCGGCTTGCGAAAAGGATTGTCCGCTTCTTGTGTGTCGCTCGGTAAGAAACCTCCCAGCCCACCAGGAGCTGTCGGGCGCTTCGGCACTGTACTTCGAGGCCGACGGTGGGTTGTGTCAACGAAATACCCCCTGGACAACCAACACTATTTCCCAAGTTCACCCCACGGATTAGACACTCTGTCCCCCATTGCACCATCGTCCATCAGACAGGAGACCCCTCTGCTCGACCCCACCGTAATCTTCCATCCATGCAGCCGGCCCCCCCGTCAGCCTTCCGCAGGATCCCCACGGATCCCACTCCGCGCTATCACCGTGCCGAAATTACAGACCCGCTTCCTCGTCGCCAGTTTACAGATAACTTTGGGGGGAGGGTAATACGTTCGCGTGCGTGTGTGTGTTTTTAAAATATATATATATATATGTATAAATAACCTTTATTTATTGTCGATTGAGGGGAGGAGGTGGAAGCGCCGGACGGACGAGCTGGCGCGGTTTCTGAGCGGCCTTTCTCTCGCGGTACGAGCATGCCGGACGCCCTTGTCGTCATCCAGGACGCCTGAACGTGGCTCATGTCGTTCTCCGTCCTGACTGTGTCCATGTTGAGTGTCGGAAGAGACGGAAGGGGGACGTGGCAGGTGGGCCAGAGGAAAGGTAGACCTCTTGTAGTGTTCTGGGCAACAGGTGAGGGACAAAGATGCAGGGAAGGACGGAAGAATCATGCAGTATTGGGCTGGATTTCTCACTGATGGGCAGCCATGAAGGGCCCGTGTAGACGGGAGAGGGTGTGCTGCGGGAACCCTTCGGAGCCTTCCCCCTGGTCTCCTTGAGGCCTTCTGGGTTTTCATGGCGACTGGCCTCCATGTTGGCATGGGAGGGACGGGGCAGGGAAGGGGTGCTCTCTGTTACCATGTACAGTATTTATATTATGCTTTTTTTTGGGGGGGGGTACTGTTAGCGGTACTGTTAAGAGCCTCTTGTGGCGCAGGGCGGTAAGGCAGCAGACATGCAGTCTGAAAGCTCTGCCCATGAGGCTGGGAGTTCGATCCCAGCAGCCGGCTCAAGGTTGACTCAGCCTTCCATCCTTCCGAGGTCGGTAAAATGAGTACCCAGCTTGCTGGGGGGTAAACGGCAATGACTGGGGAAGGCACTGGCAAACCACCCCGTATTGAGTCTGCCATGAAAACGCTGGAGGGCGTCACCCCAAGGGTCAGACATGATTCGGTGCTTGCACAGGGGATACCTTTACCTTTACCTTTACTGTTAGTGGCACTTAATTTATACATTTGCTTTTTTAAAAGTTCCAGGTAGGGCCTGCAAAGAAGGGGAAGAAAGCGGCTAGTTTTTTTGTTGTTGATTATCTCGTGCTGCGAGAAGGATGAATCTGCTGTGGGAAAGGAAGGTAGGCCGTGTGGGGAGCGGCCACTCCCGCAAAAGTCTCCCCTGACAGCAGTCCACAAATGAGGGGGCCCTGATCTTTCTCACCCTGGGGTCGCCTTTGGGCTTTTGACGTGGCCTGGGGGGGAGGCAGGGTGCAGCTGCACAAGGCAGAGCCAGACACAACACGGTTGCCCCAGCTGACTTGTCGCACAGTGAAGATTCTGACCCTGCGTTGGCAGCTGCTGCCCACGCAATTTAGTGAAAAATCTGCAAACCAGCCTAAAGCATGATTTGCTAAAAGCCCTGTCCTCTTTCAAATTCCACTTGGCAAGCCCCACAGGGGCTCCTGCTGTACCCTGTTGGGCCAATTTGCCTGTTTTCTTTCCCCAGTGTGATTAAGAGCAGCGGCTTGTAATCTGGTGAACTGGGTTTGATTCCCCGCTCCTCCACGTGCAGCCAACTGGGTGACCTTGGGCGAGTCACAGCCCTGATAGTGCTATTCTCTCAGAGCAGTTCTCTCAGTGCTTTCTCATCCCCACCTACCTCACAGGGTGTGTGTCGTGGGGAGAGAAAGGCGATTGTAAGCCAAATTGAGACTCCTTTGGGTGGAGAAAAGCGGCATATAAGAACCAACTCTTCAGTAAGATCTAGGCTCTCTCAGCCTCCCCTCCCTCACAGGGTGTCTGTTGTGGGGAGAGGAAAGGGAAGGTGGCTGTAAGTCCATTTGAGACTCCTTCGGGTAGAGAAAAGGGGCATCTAAGAACCAACTCTTCTTCTTCTTCAATAATCTCAGGGCTCTCTCAGGCCCATAAGGTGTCTGTTGTGGGGAGAGGAAAGGGAAGGCGACTGGAAGCCCCTTTGAGAAAGACTCCTTCGGGGAGAGAAAAGTGGCATATAAGAGCCAACCCTTCTCCTTCTTCAAGAGAAAACACTTGTGGGATCAGGTTCGGAGCAACCTGTAGAGAAAGAATCTGCATATGTCTTTTAATGAGAATGGGGTCAGCATAAGCCTGTTGCTGGATCAGATCAAAGCCCAGCCGCCTTTTTCCCACTGTGGGTGGTCCAGAGAGCTGGGGAGGCGAGCAGCCCAAACCTCCCCATTACAGTCCTCCAGGAACTGGCATCCCGAGGTACACTGCCTGTGAATGTGGAGGTTCCATTTAGCCAGCATGACATATACCCCTTGGTAGACCTATCCTCTGTGAATTTCTCTAATCCCCTTTCAAGCTATCTAGGCCAGCGGCATCACACGAAAAATTATGACAATGAGTGGTGCGAATTAGTTGTGCGAAAGTACTTTCTTCGGCCTTTCCTCAGTCTGTCAGCCGGTCTCCGCTCTCATGTTAAGATATTTATAAATGATTTGGATTTGGAAGAGGGATTGGAGGGGAGTACCCTGCTCTGGTTCGGCCTCACTTGGAGTCTTGTGTTCAGTTTTGGGCACCCCAATTGAAGAGGGATGGAGTGTGTCCAGAGGAGGGCAACCAAGAGGGTGATGGGTTTGGAGACCAAGACGTAGGAGGAAAGGTTGGGGGAGCGTGGTCTGTTTAGCCTGGAGAGGAGGCGACTGAGAGGGGATCTGAGAACCACCTTCAAGTATTTAAAAGGCTGCCATGTGGAGGATGGAGCAGAGTTGTTCTCTCTTGCCCCAGAGGGATGGACCAGAACCAACGGGATGAAATTAATGCCAAAGAAATTCTGTCTAAACCTCCGGAAGAAGTTCCTGATAGTCAGAGTGGGTCCTCAGTGGAACAGGCTTCCTCGGGAGGTGGTGGCTTCTCCACCTTTGGAGGTTTTTAAACAGAGGCTGGAGAGCCATCTGACGGAGAGGCTGATTCTGGGAAGGTTCAAGGGGTTGGCAGGTGACAGTGGGTGAGCAAGAGGGTGGTGAGTGTCCTGCCTAGTGCAGGGGGTTGGACTAGATGACCCAGGAGGTCCCTTCCAACTCTATTTTCTCCACCCCTTTTCCAATGCCTTTTTGGGACAGTGGTGTCCACCCTCCTTGTTTTGCTGACCTGTGAACTCTGGTGATGCCGTTTGGGGCACATTTTGAAACAGTGCCTAGCCCTTTCCACCAAACCCGGAGGTGGGCTGTGCCTCTGCACACTGCTGCCTACAGCTCTCCTCTTCCCTCCATGACTCCCTGTGGCTTTCTTTTAAACATTTGGAAGGAGGAATAACAGGGTAGAGCCTGGAGAAAGCACCTGTCCTTCCCATTCGGGCGACAGTTCTTCACAAGTTCTCCGATCGTCCACGGGAGCCCTTTCCGTGGAGAGCCCTGTCCCGGTTTGCTGCGTGGTGCATGAAAGATACCTGTGCATGACCAAAGGCACGGTTCCCCAGGTCCAGGACTGAGCCACCAAATCAGAACCGTTTCCCGGACTCCGCCCAATGGGGGACAGAACCAGAGTGTGGTTCTGATTCATCAGTCAGCTCAGAGGCTGACGCAGTGGCAGACACGCTACGCCTGTTGTTTTGTTGGCAGCTTTCGCGCGGATAACACATCACTTGGGGGCAGGCAGGCCAATACAAATCCGTTTGCCCTTGTGGTGTCACTCCCTGGCCAGCGATCACTCTGCCTCTTTCTGGTGGAGATTTATTCAAGGCGTGAGCTTTCGAGTGCAAGCACCCTTCGTCAGAAGGGTGCTTGCACTCGAAAGCTCACGCCTTGAATAAGTCTTTGTTGGTCTTAAAGGTGCTCCAGGACTCTGATTTTTATTGTGCCACTTCAGACCAACACGGCTACTCATTTGACTCTTTCCGGTGGGTGTTTCTACTGCAGTGGCCCACAGCTCGCGTGCTGCAAATAAAGGCACATATTGCCCCCCCTGTACAGATTAAACTCCTCGAACCTCCCGACTGTCGATACGAATTTCAGGGCAGGTTTTTATCAACCTGTTTAAGTTTCCACCGGCCTCCCCAGGGGCACCCCAGACCCTGTGGCAAGTTAGAACTCTCATGGCAGTCTTCAAGCAAAGGTTGGATGCACACTTTTCTTGGATGCTTTAGGATGCTCAGGGCTGATCCTGCGTTGAGCAGGGGGTTGGACTAGATGGCCTGTATGTCCCCTTCCAACTCTAGGATTCTATGATTCTAGTTCAGCGGTGGAATAGGCTGCCTAAGGAGGTGGTGAGCTCCCCCTCACTGGCAGTCTTCAAGCAAAGGTTGGATGCACACTTTCCTTGGATGCTTTAGGATGCTTAGGGCTGATCCTGCATTGAGCAGGGGGTTGGACTAGATGGCCTCTATGGCCCCTTCCAACTCTATGATTCTGTGATTCTAGTTCAGCGGTGGAATAGGCTGCCTAAGGAGGTGGTGAGCTCCCCCTCACTGGCAGTCTTCAAGCAAAGGTTGGATACACACTTTTCTTGGATGCTTTAGGATGCTTAGGGCTGATTCTGTGTAGAGCAGGGGGTTGGACTAGATGGCCTCTATGGCCCCTTCCAACTCTATGGTTCTATGAAAGGCGACAGAAAAAACAGGGTAGAACAAAAACAATCCCTCTGCCCAATTATTACCTGTCTCAGCAAGACGTTACGGTGATTATTCCAGGGTGTGGGGCGTTGTTTTTGTTTTTATTTTGCCGGTTTGTTTTCCTCGACAGTCCTGCGGGTTCTTCTGTCATTAAAGGCCACGGTTATCAGAAGCCGGCGTGGAGGTGTATGCTCTTTGCTCGTGGTCGAGAAGCAATGTGCCCGCTCGGCTCAAACTTAGTGGCGCCCGACCGAGGGAGAGGGAGCCTCACTCCCGGCATGTGACGGAGGAAGCTTTGACTCCTGAAACCTCATACCCCCAAAATCTCGTTTGTCTCCAAGCTGCAACTGGACCCGAATGTGGCGGCGTTCCAGAAAGCCCCCCTGAAAGGAAAAGGGGTGCTGAAGAGCTGTTATATACTGTAAGGGGGTCTTGAACACTTGGGAAATGTGTCCATGCGCAGTGCTCCCAGTTCATAGAATCATAGAATCCTAGAGTTGGAAGGGGCCATACAGGCCACCTAATCCAACCCCCTGCTCAACGCAGGATCAGCCCTAAGCATCCTAAAGCCGATGCACCTGTGTGCACCTGTGTGCGCTGCACCTGTGTGCAGTGGAAAAGAGCAAGAGTCCGGTAGCACCTTATGGACTAACAAAATTTGCAGCAGGGGAAGGAGATTTTGTAAGTCAGTGACTCACAACGGATTCTCCTCTGCTACAAATGTTGTTAGTCTTGAGGGTGCTGCCGGACTCTTGCTCCTGTCTGTGTACAGGGCGCGCGCACGGCCGCCGAACAATGCTTGTGGGATGCTCAGTTCCACTTAGGTCACAATGTAGGCAGAAATGCCTGGATCTGCGTACAGAAGGCGGGGTGAATTTGGAGCCACATCAAATGCAGTGCATGTACTTCCAGTCTTGTGTGCACAGTCCCTGATTTCGCCAGGCAGCTGGTTCCTAAAACATTTCTCCTGCCTCCCTCCCTCGCTGCCATGATTGGGATAGCTCAGGTAAGACTGATCTCATCAGATCTCGGAAGCCAAGCAAGGGGAGAGCCGCTGAGGACTTGATCGGGGAATTTGGGCCTGCAAGAGGACGAAGCCTTCCACACCGAAATGTGCTCGCCCGCCTGAGCCTCCGGGGAGGGCGGTATATAAGTATGATAAATAAATAAAAATAAAATAAATAAATTTGCTGGTACGTATCCGAATCACGGGGAAATGGTTCTGCCTTTTGGGGTCTTCCCCTGCAGGTGTCCTAAAGAAGAGAAGAAGAGAGTTCCACAGAATCAAAACAGCCGGCCCCATCTAGTCCAGCATGTCCTTTTTCACAGTGGCCAGCCGGCTGCCCTCAGAAGGCCACACCACCACAGGAACACCTCTCCTCCTGTTGTGGCTCTCTAGCAAATGGTATTGAGAGGTGTACTGCCCCTGCACATGGAAGTTCTATTTAGCCTTTATGGCTCAGTTGATACACCCCTCCTTCATGAACGTGCCTAACCTAAGCTAGACATTTGCTTTGTACCTTTACATCCTGATACCCTTCCTTGTTACACCCCTTCTGTCTTCTCAACTGGGCCTATTCTGCACCCAATAGATAATGCACTTTCAACACACTTTCAAAGTAGATTTTCCTGTTCCGCACAGGGAAATCCAGCTGCCGAAGCACATCGAAAATGCATTATCCTATGGGTGCGGAATGGGCCCAGGATATATAGGCTCGAGGCTGTTCTTTCCTGCTTGTCTCTGGCAAAGGGAAGCTGTGACTTTCCAAGGCTTTAAACCCAAGACGTCTTGCTGGGCTGTTAAGGACCTGAATCGAGCTCAGCCAGTAGATATTTCCTTATGAGTTCCGGAAGACACCATGTCTTCTGTCTGTCTTTACTGTCCATCGATGCATTACGAGCTCCCATGTTCTATTTTGGGAGAGTCCACCCCACCTGTAGCTTTACTGAAACTTTTATGTTGTTGGCCCTTGGTCATTCGTTGTCCTAATCTGACCCCCCTCCTCATAGCTCTCCTTCGTAGGGAAGCTCCTCCAAGCCTTAACACCGGGTTTTGCGAAAACCTGGGATTTCTTGATTTTTATATCTATTTTAAATGTGTTCAACATTTATCGGGTGATAGGATCAGGTATCATCCTTTCGACCCACCCCTCTCTTCCCAAAATAACCAAGGATGGGCCTGGGGGGTGGGTGGGAAGGGGAGGGGCCCCAGGTGGGCATGTCCTCAATTCTGCTTCCCAACCATATTCTGCACGATCGCACCACTCATGGGGTTTCCCAAAGCTTAAGAATCATTTCAGGGGTTTGCTCAAAGGTAAAAAAGTTGGGAAAGGCTCCCTTAACTTATTTTAATGGACAGTGAAGAAGATGAAGTCAATCAGATCTTTAGCGGCCAATCAGAATTCCTTCTGGGAGGGGAAATCTCCAACTGGACCCGCCCACTTTCAAACAATACTTGGTAGGGAATCTCTGGTTTGCCCAGTCTGTTTTTATTCCTTCTATTTTCTGTGGCCTGCAAGGCCATGTGCAGACTTTTCATTTCCCTTGCGCCAACTCTGCAAAGTAGGCAAGGCTAAGAATGAGTGGACTGAAGAAGTGACCGTGACTCACAAAAATGCCTTGTTGTTGTTGTTAGGGGCGAAGTCGTGTCCGACCCGTCACGACCGCATGGACAATGATCCTCCAGGCCTTCCTGTCCTCTACCATTCCTCAAAGTCCATTTAGGCTTGCACCGACTGCTTCAGTGACTCCATCCAGCCACCTCATTCTCTGTCGTCCCCTTCTTCTTTTGCCCTCGATCGCTCCCAGCATTAGGCTCTTCTCCAGGGAGTCCTTCCTTCTCATGAGGTGGCCAAAGTATTTGAGTTTCATCTTCAGGATCTGGCCTTCTAAGGAGCAGGCAGGGCTGATCTCCTCTAGGACTGACCGGTTTGTTCGCCTTGCTGTCCAAGGGACCCGCAAGAGTCTTCTCCAGTTCAAAAGCCTCAATTCTTTGACGCTCGGCCTTCCTTATGGTTCAACTTTCGCAGCCATACATTGCAACTGGGAAGACCATAGCCTTGATTAAATGCACTTTTGTTGGCAGGGTGATGTCTCTGCTTTTTAGGATGCTGTCTAGATATGCATACTTTCCTCCCCAGGAGCAAGCGTCTTTTAATTTCTTTGCTGCAGTCCCCATCTGCAGTGATTTTGGAGCCCAGGAAAATAAAATCTGTCACTACCTCCATTTCTTCCCCATCTATTTGCCAGGAATTGAGAGGACCGTATGCCATGATCTTCATTTTCTTGATGTTGAGTTTCAAGCCAACTTTTGCACTCTCCTCCTTCACCTGCATCAACAGGCTCTTTAGTTCCTCTTCACTTTCTGCCATTAGAGTGGTATCACCTGCATATCTGAGGTTGTTGATATTTCTCCCTGCAATCTTGATCCAAATTTGTGACTCCTCTAATCCCGCCTTTCTCATGATGTGCTCCGCATACAAGTTAAATAGGCAAGGCGACAGTATACAGCCTTGCCGAACTCCTTTCTCAATTTTGAACCAATCAGTGATTCCATGTTCAGTCCTCACTGTTGCTTCTTGACCTGCATATAAATTTCTCAAGAGACAAATAAGATGCTCTGGTATTCCCATCTCTTTAAGAACTTGCAACAATTTGTTGTGCTCCACACAATCAAAGGCTTTAGCACAGTCAATGAAGCAGAAGTAGATGTTCTTCTGGAACTCCCTAGCTTTCTCCATGATCCAGCGAATGTTAGCAATTTGATCTCTAGTTCCTCTGCCTTTTCCAAATCCTGCCTGTACTTCTGGAAGTTCTCGGTCCACATATTGCTGGAGCCTAGCTTGTAGGATTTTGAGCATAACTTTGCTAGCACGAGAAATGAGTGCAATGGTGCGGTAGTTTGAATGCCTACCTTGCCACAAATTTTGTTTGTTTTGAAGGAGCTCTTGGACTCTTTTCTACTGACCAGCCTGCTATCACCGAGCAAGCTTCATCATTGACTGGGAATTCAAACTCAGAGCTGAGACCAGCCTGAAGGTGACTGAGAAAGTGGGCATTGCTCTTGCAGAGGGCTGGAGTTTCCTCCATTCTGCAGGGGGTTGGACTAGATGACCTTGGAGGTCCCTTTCAACTCCATGATTCTATGAGGATCTCGGAGCACATCCCAGCCCTGGGCATGTAGGGTGGCCTCATAACCCCATGCTCTCGCTGGCCTCTTCAAAACCAAGCACAGGAAGAACCCTACAGGATCACAGAACGATAAGTTGGAGGCCCACAAACCACGTCGGAAGGCACCACAAATCCCGCGCAAAAGCCGCTGGGGAATAATATTTGCCTCAGGATTCTCGCCTGCCTCTTGAAAGCCCCAACTGACTGTCAAGGGAGCCTAATCTGTCCAGGCAGCTGCCAGAAGCTTCCCGGGGGGCGATTGTTGGAGCACTCCACTTTTGAACAGGCATCAACAACTCTGCTAGAGGAAAACACCAGGCCAGAGGGGGGGGGGCGTTAATAACTTGGTAAGTGGGCCAGTAATCACAGGCTGTATTGATATGGAATTTCGGTTAGCCCTGCAGCGTTGATTTGAGGTCTGGCTGTCTAGAGAACAACCCTGCGTCTGTTGACAAAACAACAGGCACCTTGAGGTGGGTGGCTTTCCAAAAATTGAAGCCGCTTGGCACGCCACGGTCACATCGGGGTGGCCTGAAAAGAAAAGCAGGGGAGAATTCACATCTGGGTGGCCTGAAAAAAACAAGGGAGAATTCATATCTGGATGTCCTGAAAAAGAAGACAGGGGACGAATCACATCTGGATGGCGTGAAAAAGAAACCCGGGGAGGACTCACATCTGGATGGCGTGAAAAAGTATGTGAGCTGCTCAGGCTTAATCCTGCAACAGCTCATCATCACATTCAGCAGGTAGCTGACACCTAGCCATAAGACCAGCACTTTTCCTTTTACCTTGCAGCTCTGCTCTAAGCCTGCACCTCCACCTTTCTAACGCTGCAGGTGATCCTGGAGGGCTGGAAACAGGCGGGAGTGACTCTGTGCAAGCTCTTGGATGTAAGTCTTGGCCTGCTTCCTCCTCCTGTTCCTGTTTGTCGGATTCGGCTGTCCTCAGCACAGGCTGTGAGTCCAGGAGGAAGAGGAGAAGCACTGGGAGGGCTGGCCTGCAAGACTTAGAGGGATATTTGGGGTCGCCTTGCCTCATGCCCACATGGAACAGCCAAGGCAAGGCTTGCTGATGCTCACCAAGGCAGCATGTTTATAAATTCTGGACATGAAATTCTATGAACATGTTCACTACGGAACGGAGAAGGTAGCAGGAAATTACCGCGTGCGTTAGTCCCCAAAGTCCTGTGAGCTTAGAACTGGTCCCCAACCCAAGAGGTTTTGAGAAACACGGAATTAGGGAATTCGGTGATATGGTGAGCTACAACTCAGCTGACTTTCAAAAGAAATTAAAGGAAGGAAGGAAGGAAGGAAGGAAGGAAGGAAGGAAGGAAGGAAGGAAGGAAGGAAGGAAGGAAGGAAGGAAGGAAGGAAAATATAGAGAGAAGGAAGGAAGGAAGGAAGGAAGGAAGGAAGGAAGGAAGGAAGGAAAATATAGAGAGAAGGAAGGAAGGAAGGGGAGAAAGAGACAGAGGGAGACAGAGGAAGGAAGGAAGAGACAGAGGGAGACAGGAAGGAAGGAAGGAAGGAAGGAAGGAAGGAAGGAAGGAAGGAAGGAAGGAAGGAAGGAAGGAAGGAAGGAAGGAAGGAAGGAAGGGGAGAGACAGAGGGAGACAGGAAAGAAGGAAGGAAGGAAGGGGGGAAGGGGGAAAGGAGGAAGAGAGGGAGGGAGGGAGGGAGAAGGAAGAAGGAAGGAAGGTTGGCTTATCAAGGACTATTACCCATGATGGCTAAACTGAACCTCCATGTTCCTAGGCAGTCTACCAACAGATACCAAGGGCCGACCTCCTCACTGTCTTCATTCTTACGAGCTTTCTGGAGGGCTCTTCTTTCGGAAGCAGGCTACCGGACGAGACGGTTGATCCAGTTCCTCGAGGCCCTTCTTGCCCGTTCAGTGCTTGTTTGTTTTCAGTTATGTGGGTCATTCGGCAGCCGGGAAAGATATTCCTATCCCGGTGCAAGGAAACGGGGCCGACGCAGTATGGAGCCCATGGTTTGTACAAAACACTCTCCCCCTACTGCATCCGTGCTTGTGACCGCTGACCTTTCCCACAGAGAAGCGCAGGAGTCCCAGGATGCACAGCCCAGCTTGCTCTAGAGGGGACCCCACCGTGCCCATAAGCCGTGGGAAGGGACTGGATTTCCACCCCAAATGCCAGCTCTGGGTCTGGCCGTATTGCTCTGAGTCCCCCCACTGATAAAAGAGGGGGCTGGATTTTAAGCTTTGAACAACAGCTCCGGAAAGGAGGCCAGGCTGAGTCAGGACCGAGGGGAGACGGCGAACCAGAACTGGGTGTTGTGGGTGCCTTAATTGGCAAGCCCGACCCACCTCGTCTGCCCCAGAGCCTTTTGGCTTTGCCTTCACGCTCTGAGGTTTGGGGTGTGGGCGCTCCGTTTTGTTTTCGTGTTTGTTTACTGGTTGCTCCTTCAGCTTGTTTGTCGGTTGCGCGGCTGAGCTCAGAGTCCGGTTAATATCTGGGCGGGGAGCCTGTTTGTGCGGAGCCCACGGTCAGGACCCGCCAAAATACCCGCCCAAAATACGTTCCGTTGGCCCGTTTAATTTGGGGGCAACAAGAGAACCAGAGAGGCGGCCTGCAATCTCACGCCCACCCTAAGTGCCTCCCCTGTCTAGTGAGTGGCTGTGGGTAAATTAGCAGAACCTACCTCACAGGGATGTTGTGAGTGATGACGGGAGAACACAACAAGCCCGTGCTTCCATGTGCTCCCTGGAGGAAGGTTTGACTCTTGAATGAGGACTCTTGAAGTTCCTTCGCCTTGCTCACCTGGGAGAGGCTGAGTGGTAGAGCATGCATAAGGTCCCAGGTTCGATCCCCGGCATCTCCAGTCAAAAGGACCAAGCAGAAGAGGATGGGAAAGACCTGAGACCCTGTGTATGTTGGGATGGGAAAGACCTGAGACCCTGTGTATGTTGGGATGTGAGACCCTGTGTATGTTGGGATGGGAAAGACCTGAGACCCTGTATGTTTTGGGAATAGCTGTGGCTCAGTGGCAGAGCCTCTGCTTGGCCTGCAGAAGGTCCCAGGTTCAATGCTGCATGTTAGCGGAATATCTTCATGATGGCTCCCGTTTCATTGTCTGAAGGGGGACTGCCCACGAATCAAACTTTGCACAAATCACAACTTTGATGCTCCTAAACGGGCCATTGGACTCAGATTTTGGTCTGCACGGAGAGGCGTCAACGAAAATCCGGACTATCCCGCTGCTCCCAACATCCGCCAGCAGGTGGCGCTGCGGAGGCAAAGGTCTTTTTCTCCAGACTGGCCGCAAGGCGGCTCGGCCGGAGGGGCGGGGCTCTGGAACGTGGGAGCCGCCTCTGCCTGTGACGCCACAATGGTGGGCGTGCCCAGCCCATTGTGATGCGGCGGCGGGGGGCGTGGCCCGGGCGAGCTCGGCTACTTTTCCCGGCCGGCCGGCCGCCCTTTCATTCATTCAATCATCTCTCCGTCCGTCGCTCATTCATCCCGCGGTGGGGCTGCAGGCGGGCGCCGGCTCCGGAGGAAACACCTGCGGACAGGTAAGGACCAGGCTCTCTCACGGTGCCCCTGCCCGCCCTCTGCGGCTGGGGTCGGTCGGGCGGTTGCTGCTGCGGGGCTCCTTTCTTTCTGGCACGGTTGTCTTGCTGGCTGGGGTCGCCCTACTTGGGGTTTCTTAGGGGGGATTTTTGCAGATGGCGTCTCCCCTCCGCACGCCAGCCTTGCAGGGTAGGCTAGGCGGAGAGAGAGGAAGACCTGGCTCCAGCCCCGCGAGGAGGATTTGAACCCACTCCTTGGCGCGCCTAGGCTGACCCTCTGGCTCCGTAGAAAGCTGTAGCCTCCGGGAGATTTGGGGCGGGGGTCTGTAATGGCATAGATCTCTCACCCGCCCGCCCCCTTCCCCGCAATCTGTTCCTCTTCCTCACGTGGATTTGAGTTGCGATTCCGGGAGATCTCCAGGCCCTGCCTGGAAGTTAGCAACCGTAGTTTATTACGGGGCAGGCTCTGATTGAGCGATTCGGCTCCCGCGGGTCCCTTTGCGGGTCAATGGATTCAACCCGTCCGGACTCGACTGGCTTCCAGGAGCCGCCATCCCCCTTGTTTGTCTTCTGGTCCTTAATAGCAGACTGCCCCTGTACAGGGAGGCTCTACTCAGTTGCACAGTTTTTAAGTGGCTCTAATCTTGTTTCAAAGTCTGCATCCTTCTCTGCCTCGTGGTGTAATGAGGAAAAGAGCAAAGGATCCGAATCTGGTGAGCCGGGTTTGAGTCCCCACTTCTCCACATGCAGCCGGCTGGGTGACCTTGGGCCTGGCACGGTTCTCTTGGAGCTGTTCCCAAAGAGCAGTTCTTGTACAGCTCTCTCAGTTTATCCACCTCCTGGGGTGGTTGTAGTGGGGAGAGGAAAGGACTTTGGGAGTCCTTCAAGCAGTGGAGAGCGAGGTTTAAAAGCCCCCCACCTCTTCTATCTCGTACCAATAAGGCTACTGTCCAAAACCATGCTGGGTCCCTGGTCCTGTATCTCAGCCAAGGGGCCAGGAGCCTTCTCCTTCCTCCAAGCCGCCCGTGATTTCGTGGTCCAGACGGATCTCACCCACAAACCGCTCCTCTCCCGTTCAGTCTGTTCAGTCGCATCTGCGGAGTTCTCGGCTTAACAGCTTTCCATTCAAGGACGCTCCGGCTCAAGGGGCGGCCGGTGCTTCCGAGGCCAAACGAAGGTGCCAACCAGCAGGTAGCGTGGCAGCCGGGTGGCGTTGAGGGTGGGCAAGTGCATCAGAACTACTCCGCAGTTATTGGGGAGGGGGCTGCTCTCTGGTGCCTTTCCTTGCAAACTGGCTCGAGTGGTGCCTGCCTGCCGAAGATGGGGAGGGGAAGAGCCTATCTCCCCCCCCCCCCCACGGATGCAGGTTTCCTTGCGGGGAACAGGGTGACCTTTCTGGAAGCAGAAGCAGCTGGCCTCTTGTGCCACCTGAGATTGTATTTCTGTCCGTATCTAAAGGGATTGCTGTGCACTGGAGGGGGAATCATAGAATCCTAGAGTGGGAAGGGGCCATAGAGCCCATCTAGTCCAACCCCCTGCTCAACGCAGGATCAGCGCAAAGCATCCTAAAGCAAGCGGCTCCCATGAAAATTCTCCCTCCTGCCCGACTGTGAAAGGGGCAGCAAACCTTTGACCACTACCGGGCATGTTGATATTCCCAAATATTCCCAAAAAGTACAGTGCCTGCTTCAGGTCCAAAGCCGGTTTAAAGAGAGGGCCGGCCGTGAAAAAAGTGGGGGTCAATCTGATAGTTGCGGGTGCCTTACAGTTCAAGAATTAGATCTTGAGAGTTCAGCAGGATCGGCGCTGGCTGGTATTTCGACCAAGGCCTCTGAGGGATATCAGGGTCGCTATGCAGAGGTGGGCAATGCCCAAAGCACCTCTGTAGGTCTGCTGCCCTCACTTGGGTGGGCCCGGCTAGGGTGAACTCAAAAGACTGAATGGAGCCAGCCCTGGTTAGGCCTTGGAGGAATGAGAACCGTAGGGGTGGCCAAAAGGTGGCTCTCCCGATGTCCATGGACTACAATACCCATGAGCCCCTGCCGCTGGCAGGGGCTCATGCGTATTGTAGTCCATGGACATCGGGAGAGTCGCCGTTTGGCCACCCCTACAGGGTCGCTATAATTCAGGTGCACTTGGGCTGCAATTATCCACTGCTGCTATCTCGTTTTTAAGGAGGTCCTCTTACCCTCAAAGGTCTTCTTTGGAGTAAAGGCGGTGATTTAGTTGCATTGGCAGGTACAGCTTGCTGCCCGATTCCTTGCCCCTAGCCAGCCACGGAGAATTCATTCCTTTATAGCTCTCTCTGGCACCTACAGAGCTATTAAAGGAAGCTGCAGAGGAGAAGGCCGTGTGTCAGCCGGTAGGCATCGATACTAGATGGAACCTCCACATCCAGTGGCAGGATATCTCTGAATATCAGTGCACTGCGGAAGTTCAGTTCTGTTTGACGCTATTTAGCTGGCCGTTAAATGTGAGAAAGGTGGAGTTAATGATGAATGTGCAGGGTGTTTATCCTAATCTAAATCTGGATTTTTCTCTTGCCTCCCCACCTCCCCCAACCCGGCAGACTCCATACTGCGTTGAGTTTTCCCCTTAAAATAACTTAGCTGATGCCTCAAACCCCGCCCCCCAGACCCTGCAGTTGCTTATTAATAGCAACAACTAACCAACTTGGAATGGGAGAGAAAGAAATTACTTTTCGGGTGCTCAGGGCTCCTGATGTTAAACCGGCCTAACGTTTATTTTTAGACGCGCCGAAAATATCCCCTCTGACTGGCACGGATTCGTATTACACAGCGATGCATTGTCTTGTTACCTGGCTCCGGCCAGGAGTGAATATTTATGGCCAGGCAGGGTCAGTCCTATGTCCATCCTCAGCTTGGCCCCTGTGCTAATTCAAGAGACCCACCGGATCACCTTTGAGAGTCCCAGAATCCTGGGCCCAGCTTTGGATAGTCAAATATTTCCAGGCCGTCCTCATGAAGTATAAACCCAGCAGCTCTTTTGCAGCTAGCACTTGGAGGTGCAGTGCCTCTGACTGTGGAGGTTCTATTGACTTTCTCCTGGCAAATGCCTGTAAGCCCAGAAGGTAAAGAGAGGGGGGATCATTTGATGGAGCCCTTGAGCAGAATACCACGCATGGTTCGGGCCACAGGAGGGAACGCCCCCCCCCCCTCAATCCAGTGGCGGGCAGTTCCACATCCTTGCCGGTTGTGTGAGCAGGCGTGTCCCGGTTTGGGGTGCTGCCGCATCGCCAGGGCTGTGTGATGAATGCTCCTCCATCAACGGAATTGGCACAGCTCCCGTTCCATCTGGTTATGCGGAGGAATAATTGGGTTTTGGGTGCTCTAGGCTGGAGCAGAAAGAGTTCTTCTTAGGTTCAAATAAGATTACGGTGGAGTAATAATTGCCCGCCAATTCCTCCTGCCAGCCAGCTGTTCTGCAGAAAGGCCCTTGATGGAGGAAGCGGGGGTCACCTTCGCTGGACGTTTCCCTGGGATGTTTTCTGAGTTGGCGCTGAGCTACGCAGTTGTGATCTCCTGCCAACTTAATCGGTGCTTAAAAGAATTTAGCCGAGGGTAGCCAGCTCTCTCCCCGCCCTCCGGTGGGGAATTACGGGTTAGGGTCAACCGATCCAGGTTGAGAAACTCCTGGAGATATGAGAAAGGAGCCTGGGGAGGGCAGGGATTGCAGTGGGGTATGATAACCACCCTCCCAAGCAGCCCTTATCTCCAGGGGAATCTGGAGATGAGCTGTAATTTCAGGAGATCCCCAAGCCCCAGCTGGAGGGTGGCATCCCTAGTAAAAAGCCATAGAGGGAGGATGGTCCTTGTGGTCTGGCCTCAGCCAAACGCCCACCATCCAGCAGGCCCTGCAGAACTCAATGAGCTCTGACACGGCCCATGTCTCTTCTAGAAGCTCCTTCCACCATGTTGGGGCCAGGGACGAGAAGGCCTGTTCGAGACCAGGTGGATTTCTCTTGGGCCCGGGTCCACTAATCTGTTGGTGGAACATAATGCTCTTTGGGGGGGTTTATTTGGAGAGGTGGTCCCTCATTGTGTACTGTACCACATGCACTAAAGGTGTGAAAGCACCTAATTGTGTGTGTTGCACCACACACTGCACCCCTTGGTTGCGTGATCTAAGTTTGTGGTCCTCATAGTACGCAATCCAATTCTCCACTCCTGTACTGTACTGTTAGGAACGTTTATGACTTGCACAGTAATTAGCCGTACGGTCCAAAAAGTGTCCGGATCCGTGCAAGACGCCTGTTTTGCTTGCTCAATTGACAATTTGGTCCTGCCCTTCTGCAGGGGAGCTGAGGGTAGTGCGCTAGGATTGTCCCTTTTCCACAGAAACCTTCTGCACAACCCTGTGAGGTAGGCTAGGCTGAAGGATCCTGCTTGGCCTGAAGAGAGCCAGGAGGCCTCAGAGCAGAGTAGGAATTCTGTTTCTCCGCGCAGCGGTGTGGTCCTGGCAGGGATCACAAAAAAAGATGCTCAGGAGGAGGGAGGGGCACCAAAACCTCAGGGCAAAAAGGAGCGACAGCTGAAAAGAGCAAAAAAGAAAGACAAAAGAAAAGTTCAACGAAGTGGGGGAAACTAAGGGGGGTTTGAAGCCCACCCTGTTTGTGCACAATGCTTGGATCGTGAAATCTTCACTGTACTCTCCTCCTGTTGCTTGGGGCCTAACAGGAAAAGCCAGCGTGGTATTCATAGAACAGTCACAGAGTTGGGACTCACAAGGCCATCTAGTCCAACCCCCTGCAGAATGCAGGGAGGTCACAACTACCTGCCCACCCACACTGACCCCAATTCCATGCCCAGGTGATGTGCTCAGGGGTAGTCAAACTGTGGCCCTCCAGATGTCCATGGACTACAATTCCCAGAAGCCCCTGCCAGCATTCGCTGGCAGGGGCTTCTGGGAATTGTAGTCCATGGACATCTGGAGGGCCGCAGTTTGACTACCCCTGGCTTAGAATGTTGGATTTGGGAGAGCCAGGTTCAAATTGCCATTTCACCCTTGGGAAGTTGGCTGGCTGACCTTGGGCCAGTCCCAAACGCTTAGCCAAGCCTTCCTCGCAGTGTTGTTGTGAGAAAATAGGAGAATGACAAGATTCGCTTTGTGTTCCCCATTGGGGAGAAAAGCGGGGTACAAATAATGCCAATAAACTAAGTATTGGTCCCCCAAACACCCCCTCCAGGATCTGAACCATGCTGACCTCGTGTTAAAAGTTGAGAGTTGTTGTCCCACTGTGAGTCTGTTGTGGTATTGTGTTATAATTTGTTATGTTCAATTTTGGAACCACTGTTATGTTACTTCCGCAAGATTTCAATGTATATGTTTTATATAAACCTCCCTGAGCCTTATGGGAGGGCGGTATAGAAATGCAAAAAATAAATCCCTGAAACATCTCCCCGACCCCATCTTGCTGGGTTTCTCTCTCTCTCTGCTGAATCGCAGTGGGTTGGCTTTCTCGCAGGTGGTCTCGATCCAAACCTGGCTCCTGCTTTCCCATAGGTGACCGGGCAACCTCTAGGGTCAGCCCCACAGCTGCACTTTCCCTGGGCAATATCCGAATTCTTGGCCCAGTGGCCCACCAAGTAGCTGTGTGGGAGGAGCACATTTGGAAGTAGAAAGGAAGGTGTGCAGGGGACTCTGCATCAGGGGTCCTCTACCTTTTTGAGCCTGTAGACACCTTTGGAATTCTGACACAGTGTGGCTAAGCCAGCCCCAAAATGGCTGCCGCCAGAGGCCGCGCCAGCCACAAAATGGCTGCCCCTGGAGGTCGCGCCAGCCACAAAATGGCTGCCACAGTTGACCTTCAGCTGCTACCAAAACAACTTCTTAAAAATTTCTGTCGAGCTAATCAGAAACCTTTCTGGGCCAAAGGCCCACCTGGCCACACCCACTTTAAAAACACAAAATTGATGGGCACCACCAGAAAGAGGTTGGTGGGCACCACGTTGGGGACCCCCTGTTCTATGCCCTCTGGAGGAGCCAGCGAGACCAAGGACGCCGGTGAAAGACACCAGGTGGGAACGGCAGCTGGCACCTGGTTAATGAATCATGCCCGTCACCAGAAAGTGTTTCCAAGCAACCTGCAAGGACACCTTCCCCGGCTCGCTGGTTTGTCCTCTTGTTTGGGGGCTCTTAAGAGTCTGGCACTTGAGCCACTCCTGAAAGAGCAAATGAGAGGCTTTGCCCAAGGGGATGTGGGGGGAGGACCTGTGTCCCCGTCTCAAAAGGAAACGCTTAATCGGCAGGTCCCTAAATTACAGGGCTGGGCCCTGTCTCTGAACTGCTGGGAAGCCCCCCCCCCCCATCGTCCCAAATCATGCTGTGAATAAGTACAAACTCTTCCTTTGGGGAAAAAAGTCCTAATGCGATTTTAGGATTGCCAGATCCCAGTTGGAAAACTTCCGGTTGGGGGTGGAGCCCAGGTTGTCCGAATGTAGATCTGGACCTTGTGGTAGATGTGGTTGGTCAGTCGGCCACCCTGTTGTGTGTAAGTTTCCCACAAGATGGATTTGTCAGGCCCAAAGGTTAGTTGCCCAACTCCAGAAGATTTGAAGTCTCAGAGGAAATCTAGTTTAGGAGGCTGGGACTGACTTCATCTGCTCTCAGTTGATTTACTGTCCTCTGAGAGCTTTGTTTGTTCCATCTCTTCCTTGGAGACAGACTAACATGGCCGCCCATCTTGAGCTTTCTAGAGCAGGGGTAGTCAAACTGCGGCCCTCCAGATGTCCATGGACTACAATTCCCAGGAGCCCCTGCCAGCGAACGCTGGCAGGGGCTTCTGGGAATTGTAGTCCATGGACATCTGGAGGGCCGCAGTTTGACTACCCCTGCTCTAGAGGAACAGAAAAGATCAAGAGTCCAGAAGCACCTTCAAGACTGACAAAAACTTGAGTCATGGGAGAGCTTTCGTGAGTCCCTGCTTACTTCTTACTACTTCAGATACAGCTAGGTTGATGGAGTCCCATTTTGAATCACAGAATCTTAGCGTTGGAATGGACCTCCTGGGTCATCTAGTCCAACCCCCTGCACTGTGCAGGACACTCCCAACCCTCTCGCTCACCCACGGTCACCTGCCACCCCCTTGAGCCTTCACAGAATCAGCCTCTCGGTCAGATGACTATCCAGCCTCTGTTTAAAAATCTCCAAAGATGGAACCTCCTGAGGAAGCCTGTTCCACTGAGGAACCCCTCTGTCAGGAACTTCTTCCGGATGTTTAGATGGAATTTCTTTTGAACTCATTTCATCCCATTGGTTCTCGTCCGTCCCTCCGGGGCAAGAGGGAACAACTCCTCTCCATCTTCTCTGTGATAACCATCTTTGAATACTTGAAAGGCTATCAGATCCCCTCTCAGGCGTCTCCTCTCTAGGCTAAACAGACCAAGCTCCCCCAACCTTTCTTCGTATGACTTGGTCTCCAGACCCCTCACCATCTTTTGTGTGGCTAAATGGGAAGCCTTCCATGGAGATATATCAAGATGGGTGGCCTCAGGAGTAGAAAAGAGGAGAAGTCCAGGAGCTCCTTCAAGACAGTAACTTCTCAGATTCATGCGTGAGATGAGATCGGAACCCGGATCTCGCCGTTTGAGTCCTTCCCCACATTGCAATGCAGAGTTCTCTTTCTGAGAAAGCGCCTGAGAAACAAATTTGTTTGCTGTGGCCCTGAATGTAAGAAGAGTCATGCATCGAGAGTCATACATTTGAATCAGCTGTCACGGGTGTGTTGGAAGAGAAGGAGATTGTGCCATCTCTGAGTGTCCAGACCAGGGGTAGTCAAACTGCGGCCCTCCAGATGTCCATGGACTACAATTCCCAGGAGCCCCCTGCCAGCGTTCGCTGGCAGGGGCTCCTGGGAATTGTAGTCCATGGACATCTGGAGGGCTGCAGTTTGACTACCCCTGGTCCAGACCTTCAGGCAAGACTATGATCAGTTTAGGCCAGTCAAATCAGGGCCCTATACTTCCTGTTGACCGGCTGGTCTTTTGTTGCTCTCTCTTTGAAGTTCGACCAGCCTTTCTCAACTGGCTTTTTACTGCTGAGAAACCGCTGAAACATTCTTCAGGCTTCGAGAAACCCCAGATGTGGTGCAATCTGTATGGTCCTATCACCCGATAAATGTGTAGCACATTTTAAAAAATATATTGAAAAATAATTAACTCCCACCCATTCGGGAAACCTCTCTTGTCTAGGGCCGTCGAGAAAGCCCTGGGTTTCACGAACCCCTGCTTGAGTTAGCTTGACTCTTAGAGGCGTATGACCTTCCTCCTCCGTCTTTTAGGCAACTGGAAGCCGCTTTGAGCCTCCTTCGGGTAGGGAAAAGCGGCATATAAGAACCAACTCTCCTTCTCCTTCTCTCCCCCCCCCCTCTTTGAGGGCAAGATGCAAGAAGTAATTCTACATTTCTTCCCATCCAGGCTAGCTAAGATAGGTTGAGATTCTTACCTTTACTTTACCCGGCCCTCTCTAGAAATGTATTGCCTTAATCAGTTCTATTACTCTCAAGCAGCCCTGCCTGAGCTGGATTCTTTGTTGCTTAGTTCAGGCGTTTGCTGGCAGGGGCTCATGGGGATTGTAGTCCATGAACATCTGGAGGACCACAGGTTGACTACCCCTGGCTTAGTTGACTTCCCTGCACTCAATGCAAGAGAGAGTTTCCATTGTTTGCTGGGGCCTTTGAATATTCCAGAGCCTCTTGTGGCGCAGAGTGGTAAGGCAGCCGTCTGAAAGCTCTGCCCATGAGGCTGGGAGTTCGATCCCAGCAGCCGGCTCAAGGTTAACTCAGCCTTCCATCCTTCCGAGGTCGGTAAAATGAGTGCCCAGCTTGCTAGGGGGTAAACGGTAATGACTGGGGAAGGCACTGGCAAACCACCCCGTATTGAGTCTGCCGTGAAAATGCTGGAGGGAGTCACCCCAAGGGTCAGACATGACTCGGTGCTTGCACAGGGGATACCTTTACCTTTACCATGAATATTCCATCACGGTGAATGGGGATCTGTGGGGCCAAATTCGTCTTTGGGCAGAACTGATTATTGGTGGGTGGGTTCTCCATCTTTGGATAGATTATAGGTTTGAAGATTATTGGATAGGCTTGGGTTTGTGGTGGCCCTAAGAAGCTGCTATGAGACGGGTACTTGGGTTTTCCCAGTCTCTCATAATTAGTCTCGTTGTGAGATGCTTAACCTTCTCCTGTCTTCCTCACGAAAGAGTTCTGTGAGACCTGAAAGTCTGCATGCTTGGCTGTGGGTCTGCATGGGTTCAACCAAGGAGTTTGTTTTAGCTGTCCTGTATCAAGCCCTGAGAGGCAGTTTGGTTGTTCAGAACAGCTTGGTACTCGGTTAAAATTCCCAAGATAGGAGAGCCAGCGTGGTGTTATGATTAAGACTGGCTTTGACTCCCCCATTCCTCCACATGCAGCCAGCTGGCTGACCTTGGGCCAGTCACAGTTCTCTTAAAGCTGTTTTCTTAGAGCTCTCTCAAAGCCCACCTACCTCACGGGCCAGGGCCTTCTCTTCTGAGATTTGGAGGCTTAATACTTCTGAGGTTCCACCCATCCACCAGGGCTAGTAGCCATCAACACTTGTCATGAATCTGTCTAATCCCCTTTTCAAGCTGTTTATCCCAACATCCTCTGGCAGCAAATCCCACATTTCGGTCCCTCTCTGTGTAAAGTAGTATTTCCTTTGGTCCATCCGGGACCTACTGCCCGTCAGCTTCCCTGGATACCCTAGTCTTTTGGGAGAGGGAGAAAACCCCTTTCGGTCTCAGCTGCCCCAACTCCACGAGTCCTAAAACATGGAGCTCATAACGTGGTGCCAGTGGCAACCGTGGAAACCCCCCCTGCCCCAGGCTCCCATAGTGGCCGTGGACGGGTCACGGACAGGCCCCATCAAAGCACGCTTCTCCTTGTGCCGGAGGACTCTGAAATCCTGGCCCGCCACCCTCCAGAGCCGGTTCTTGTCTGCTAGAGCTGCTCACTCCAAGGGAAGGCAGCTTCCTGCTCTGGAATTCCACATTTCCTCTCGGTTTCTCTGCAATGCAGCAGCCTTGGTCTCTTAGCAGCCTCTCAGTCCTGTCCCTGCATCGCCGGTCTCTCTGCCGCCGTCAGTCCTGTGTAGGTCTCTTCTTTGCAGAGGCTGATTCTGCCAGGCTGTCGGGCTGTTTTAAAAACGTTTTAAAAGCGCTGCCTCGTAGTGAGGGCGGTCAATGACAAACGGCGGAAGTCCTCCTCGTGGCCAAAATGGAACTTGCTCTACTTAGTTTTTGCCAATCTTTGAAAGGCTTGAATCGGGGACCTTCTGCATGCCAGGCAGAGGCTCTTCCATTGAGCTATTGGGAGTCTTTCCCCTCCCCTCCTGCTTGGTCCTTTCAACTGGAGATACCAGGGGCTTGAACCGGGGACCTTCTGCATGCCAGGCAGAGGCTCTTCCATTGAGCTATTGGGAGTCTTTTCCCTCCCCTCCTGCTTGGTCCTTTCAACTGGAGGTGCTGGGGCTTGAACCGGGGACCTTCTGCTTGCCAAGCAGAGGCTCTTCCATTGAGCTATTGGGGGTCTTTTCCCTCCCCTCCTGCTTGGTCCTTTCAACTGGAGGTGCTGGGGCTTGAACCGGGGACCTTCTGCATGCCAAGCAGAGGCTCTTCCATTTAACTATGGGGGTCTTTCCCTTCCCCTCCTGCTTGGTCGTTTCAACTGGAGGTGCTGGGGCTTGAACCGGGGACCTTCTGGCTCTGCCACTGAGCCACGCCCCCTCCTAGGGTTACATTAAGCTCCAGCTAGAAACAATGACTTCCCCTGCGGAGTGTGTGGTCAAGGACTCTCGATCCAGCATGCCGTGACTCTCCTTCCTGCCAGGAGAAGGGAACCTGTGCTTTAAGCGTGACGTGGCGATTTAGACCCTGGTCTATTTTTGGCTTTCCGCTTGGAGGTGCCTTTCTCTTCCTCACCCCTTCCCTTCCGCCCTTTTGACATGTCTCAACCGATCCAATTATACAGCGCTTTCTGTTCCCCCCAGACATGGAAATTGCAATCTGTTCAAATTATCTGCATGGTTGTGTTTTTCTTCTTCTTCTTCTTCTTCTAGTCTGACACTTCTTTATCTTAATCTTTAGAGTATATATTTCAGCACCTACCACTTTTGGGTTCACGTCTTGTCTCCCTAGCCAGAAAACGTGCTAATTACCCGATAGATTTCCTCCCTTTTCTTGTTTTCCAGCGCACTCCCTCTCTCTTTGTTGCTCACACTGCATCTTTGCGCAAATTGCTTTGACAGAGAGGCAGCTTGGGGGGAGGGGGGGGCTTGTGCTGGAAAGTCTCTTCAGATCTGGGCCCTGAATCTTCAGTGTGACACTCTGGAAGAAGATGTACAAGGATTAGTTTTAATGGTCAGTTTGTAGTTTAAAAACAGCTCAGACCAGTGGCCCATGCAATCCAGCACTCTGGGTCACACAGTGGCCAGAACCCGGGGGCCATCAGGAGGTCCCCCAGCAGAATGCCAGAAGCCCTCCCAGAATGCCAGAAGCCTTCCCACTGTGGCCCCCCAAGCACCAAGCAGACAAAGCATCACTCCCTTCTCCTGGATGCTTGAGGCTGATCCTGCATTGAGCAGGGGGTGGGACTAGATGGCCTCCATGGCCCCTTCCCACTCAAGGATTCTAGGAGTCTAGTTCAGCCATGGAATGGGCTGCCTGAGGAGGTGGGGAACTCCCCCTCACTGGTGGTCTTCAAGCAGCGGCTGGACAGATTCTTGTCCTGGATGCTTGAGGCTGATCCTGCACTGAGCAGGGGGTGGGACTAGATGGCCTGCATGGCCCCTTCCCACTCTGATTCTGAACCCTCTCGCTCATCCCCTGTCACCTGCCACCCCCTTGAGCCTTCATAGAATCAGCCTCTCCATCAGATGGCTCTCCAGCCTCTGCTTAAAAATCTCCAAAGATCTCCAAAAATCTCCCAAGGAAGCCTGTTCCGCTGAGGAACTGCTCTGTCAGGAACTTCTTCCGGATATTTAGACGGAATTTAGAATCATAGAATCCTAGAATTGGAGGGGACCTCCTGGGTCATCTAGTCCAACCCCCTGCACTATGCAGGACACTCACAACCCTCTCGCTCATCCACTGTCACCTGCCACCCCCTTGAGCCTTCACAGAATCAGCCTCTCCATCAGATGGCTCTCGATTTCCAAAGATGGAGAACCCACCACCTCCCAAGGAAGCCTGGTAAACTGCTTTCCTGCACAGTAAATAACAATCAATCTACTTTCAATGTTTTTCGTAATGGAGTTTTGCTGTGTGGAAAATCCACGTGCACACCGTCACCAAAGTGAATTGGAGCCACATTATTTAGCGTGTGTGGAAGTACCCATTGTGTTCCATCACACAGAAAGTTGCTTGTATCATTAGAGATGGTGGAACTCTGACCTGTAAAACTCAGATTCAAATCTCCTCTTCGGAGCGGTTGAGAACAGCAAAATTGTTGGATGAGTTTGAGAGTGTTTGTGTGTGGGATTTCATTGACACTTCCTTTACACACCAGACTTGGAGAGTGAAATATTCACTGTACCCTCAAATTAAAGCCAAATAGGCCTGTGCCTGGAGAATCCCATATAATTTTTTAAAGGGTCCTGTAATATCATCTGGGGCCAAGCCCTATGAAGAGAGGTTGAGGGACTTGGGAATGTTCAGCCTGGAGAAAAGGAGGTTGAGAGGGGACATGATAGCCCTCTTTAAGTATTTGAAAGGTTGTCACTTGGAGGAGGGCAGGATGCTGGTTCTGCTGGCTGCAGAGGAGAGGACACGCAGTAATGGGTTTAAACTTCAAGTACAACGATATAGGCTAGATATCAGGAAAAAATTTTCACAGTCAGAGTAGTTCAGCAGTGGAATAGGCTGCCTCAGGAGGTGGTGAGCTCCCCCTCACTGGCAGTCTTCAAGCAAAGGTTGGATGCACACTTTTCTTGGATGCTTTAGGATGCTTAGGGCTAATCCTGCGTTGAGCAGGGGGTTGGACTAGATGGCCTCTATGGCCCCTTCCAACTCTATGGTTCTATGATCAGTGAAATGAACTGTAATAACCAAGGGTCTGTTGGCAGAATCATTGATCCTTCAATCTATTAGTCTTGTTGAATGCTTTGGACATTCCTGAGGTGGAGAGACCAAATTAAGACCTGGCCTTTGAGACGGATACGAGCTCCGCATTTCCACCCTAAAGAAACTGGCATGTGAAGATCATCCACGTTAATCGGAAGTTAGTCAGAAGCCGGGGGCCGTCTCCTGTTCATGTTGAAAGTGTCGGACGTTGCCGTAAAGAGATGGTTTGAAGAATAAAAAATTCTGGCCACGGATCAGGTGTTATTACGATTTATTACGTTGGTGCTATATGCCAAGAGTACAGGCTCTTCTAAAAATTTTGATTGCTCTGCACTGTACTTTGCTATTTGTTGACTGTCAGGATGGTGTAATAGCTCATGAGTCCCACCAGGAATCTTTAGTTTTTCCATGGGCAGTTGGCTGGGTGACCTTGAGCCAATCGCATCCTCTCAGCCTAACCTGCCTTGCAGGGTTGTCGTGGGGGTAAAATGGCAGAGGGGAGACTGATGTAAGTGTCTTTGGGTCTCCATTGCGAAGGAAGGTGGGGTCGAAATGAATAATGGACTGAGTGGGAGAGTCTTCAATTTCTAAATAAGTAAACTCATGGAATTAGAGTTTCTTTATTTAAGAAAATGCAAGCGTCCAGGGGTATTTTTGTTGTTGTTGTTGTTGTTGTTGTTGTTAGGTGCGAAGTCGTGTCTGACCCATTGCGACCCCATGGTCAATGGTCCTCCAGGCCTTCCTGTCCTCTACCATTCCCCGGAGTCCATTTAAGTTTGCACCGACTGCTTCAGTGACTCCATCCAGCCACCTCATTCTCTGTCGCCCCCTTCTTCTTTTGCCCTCGATCGCTCCCAGCATTAGGCTCTTCTCCAGGGAGTCCTTCCTGCTCATGAGGTGGACAAAGTATTTGAGTTTCATCTTCAGGATCTGGCCTTCTAAGGAGCAGTCAGGGCTGATCTCCTCTAGGACTGACCGGTTTGTTCGCCTTGCAGTCCAAGGGACTTGCAAGAGTCTTCTCCAGCACCAGAGTTCAAAAGCCTCAATTCTTTGACGCTCGGCCTTCCTTATGGTCCAACTTTTGCAGCCATACATTGCAACTGGGAAGGCCATAGCCTTGACTAGACGCACTTTTGTTGGCAGGGTGATGTCTCTGCTTTTTAGGATGCTGTCTAGATTTGCCATAGCTTTCCTCCCCAGGAGCAAGCGTCTTTTAATTTCTTTGCTGCAGTCCCCATCTGCAGTGATCTTGGAGCCCAGGAAAATAAAATCTGTCACTATCTCCATTTCTTCCTCATCTATTTGCCAGGAGTTGAGAGGGCCGGATGCCATGACCTTCGTTTTCTTGGTGTTGTTTCAAGCCAACTTTTGCACTCTCCTCCTTCACCCGCATCAACAGGCTCTTTAGTTCCTCTTCGCTTAACGGGTACCCTTAAGGCCAGTTTAATTCTAAGCATATGCTTTCTTGTGCCTTCATATGTCTTCTGTTCCAGTGTGCATGCGCGTGAGAGCTTATACCCAGAATCAAGCTTCTGTAGAAGCCTGCATGCATACTTAATTTTGGATTTAACCTTTGATGGCCAGACACGTTTCTTCTGTGCCAGTGTGCATGCATGTGGAAGTTTATACCCAGAATTAAACTTCTGTAGAAGTGTGCATGCATACAAAAGCTTATATCAAGTTTGCATGCGCATGTAATTCTGCATCTCCGCTTCTGGGTATATGCGGACTTCTCCTGTAGCAGTGTGCATCCCCACGAAAACCTATACCCAGAATTAAACTTTATTGGTCTTAGGCAGGGGTAGTCAAACTGCGGCCCTCCAGATGTCCATGGACTACAATTCCCAGGAGGCCCTGCCAGCAAATGCTGGCAGGGGCTCCTGGGAATTGTAGTCCATGGACATCTGGAGGGCCGCAGTTTGACTACCCCTGGTCTTAGGGGTGCCACTGAACCCCAACTTTGTCCTTTATTTAGAGTCCACCTTTTTGACATGCCACGGAGTGAGTTGGTGTCGACTGGCCGTGGCATTCTGGGACCCCAGCTGAAGATCTTTCTTGCTGCTTTCAACCAGATCCTTTAAAGCTGGGGTGGTCAGCCTGTGGTCCTCCAGATGTTCATGGACTACAATTCCCATGAGCCCCTGCCAGCATTTGCTGGCAGGGGCTCATGGGAATTGTAGTCCATGGATATCTGGAGGACCACAGGTTAAACGGGCAGTGCTGGGGAGTCCGCTGGTGCCCCCCTGCATGCCAAGCTGGTGCAATCTCTCTATGCCACTGCCCTACCCAACCTGGCTCTTCAAAGACCTACCATTAAGCTGCCTTTGGGAAGTGTTGTCATGTCGTGGGCTGGAGCAAACCCCAGACAGGTTGGGGGGTGAATCCTGTAATTAGCGCAGGAGTTGGCTCCAACCTGCCCCGAACCACAAGAGGAAACAGGGTGTGCAAGTGCAGGTCTTGATGCACCCAGGAAGCTTCCAAGAAGAACATGAATGGGAAAATCCACAGAGGAGTTTGGATGCCCCTGGGAGATTTTGGAATGGGGGGTTAGCCTGTGGGCAACAGGAGAATCTGCCAAAGTTTTTTTCTTAGACTCCCCCCAGTTGCAATCACCTTCCCTTCCTCTCCCCACAACATTGCGAGGGAGGTGGGGCTGAGAGAGCTCTAAGAGAACTGCTCTGAGTACAGCTCTAAGAGAACTGTGACTAGCCCAAGGTCACCAGGCTGGCTGCATGGGGAGGAGGAGTGGGGAATCAAAGGCCGATGCTCTTAACCACCACACCCCGCTGGCTCTCCATCAACGCTTGATTTCTCCCTCCTAGCTGTACAGGGGGGCTGCCACCGAAAGGGCACCGAAGCTAGGCTAGCACCCCCGTGGTCGCAAAGGCGAGTCCCCTGCAGAACAGCCTTGGGTGCAGGGTCTTTGCATCTTCTTTGAGCCATGGCCCCTCACTGATCTCCCCCTTCCATTTGCGCCCGGTTTCTTCTCTGCCCCTCTCCGGGGAAACTGTTAGTGGGCACCAGGTGTCTTTAATTTCCAAAAAGCCCAGAGGAGCAAGGACCAGCCCCCTGTCGCTCTCTTGCCTGCTGCGTAAAATGCAGCGTTCCTAAAAGCTTGTTGGCGTTCGGCACCTTCCAGTTAATTATCTCGGGGAGGGCCAGTGCAGCCTGCTCACAGCTCTCTCTGTGACTCACAGCCGTTCATTATTTCCCTGCAGAGATTGCGAATCTAGCAATTTGGCCCTGGTTTCGGTGTCCTGATGCTACCCAAATAAACCAGGGTGCGTGCCGCGCTCTGTGTGTGTGTGTGTGTCTAATGCTGGCGCCTCTTTAACCCTTGAATTCTGTGCCACTGTCCAGGAGTATAACATCTGGCTCCAACAGGTATTTAAACCTCTCCTCTGCTAAACAAGCAGACCTGGTTGGCTTGGAGGAGGGGTCAGTTGGCTGCCCTCGGCTGCATGGAGGTAACGTAAGGCTGGGATCCTGCACATACTTCCGTGGGAGGAAGCAAGGGTCAGTGCAGAGTTCTACATCTGGGTAACAAGAAGAAGAAGAGTTGGTTCTTGTATGCCGCTTTTCTGTACCCGAAGGAGTCAAAGGGGCCCTAAATCGCCTTCCCTCCCCCTCCCCACAACAGACACCCAGATAGTGGTTAGAAGCACATGCTCTTAACTGCTATACCACGCTGGCTCTCTTGGCCGGACGTAGCCCACCTGGTTTGATATGATCTCTGCTTCCAATCGCCTTTCCTTCCTCTCCCCCAAACAGGCACCCTGGGAGGTAGGTGGGGCTGAGAGAGCTCTGAGAGAACTGCTCTGTGAGAACAGCTCTAACAGGACTGTGACTGGCCCAAGGTCACCCAGCTTGGCAGCACATAAAGGAGCAGGGTGGAGTCTGAAGGGCTGGTTTTGACCTTTCCAGAGCTTTAGACAGTTTGGGAAGAGATTACGCCTCCCTTTCCAAAACCCTCCACCTGAGTAAAAGAAACTTGACTCCGTGTTCTGCGGCCGTGACAGGTTTTACTTAATAGTGGTCCTATGAGATAGGCCCTTTCCTTCACACTCTAGCTAGCCTACTTTGCCCCCTTCTCTCAGCCCTCGAAACCTCACTTTGCTTTCCTCTGCCTGATCTTCACTTCCCCGGCTCAGAGCTCCTCTTGGCTGACTCAGGCTTCGCTTCCGAGATCTCACCCGGTCGGGCTAGCCTGGGCCCCCCCCCCGTCAGGGTGTGACAGGGTTACGTGGCTGTCTTCTCAAAACACACTGGAGTCCAGGGGAGCGAAGAAAAGCAAAACTTCCCCGGATAAACATCTGGAGCAGAGGACCGTCACTGGCCCTTAGCCACAAGGCATGGAGGGAACGCTCTGGCCAGGGCAGGGATGCTCTGTATTGTTGGTGCCTGAGGGGGGCGAATGTTGGACTGGATGGGCCATTGGCCTTGATCCAACATGGCTTCTCTTCTGTTCTTATGTCTGGGGCAGTGATTCTCTGTCTTCTTGGTGCTTGAGGAGGGCTCAGTGGGAGGGCTTCTGGAGTTGTGGCCCTGCTGGTGGACCTCCTGATGGCCCCTGGGTTTGAGCCACTGTGTGACACAGAGTGCTGGACTGGATGGACCATTGGCCTTGATCCAACATGGCTTCTCTCCTGTTCTTATGTCCGGGGCAGGGATGCTCTGTCTCCTTGCTGCTTGGGGGGTAAGAGGTCCTGCTGGTGGACCTCCTGGTGGCCCCTGGGTTTGGGCCACTGTGTGACTGAGAGTGTTGGACTGGAGGAGTCATTGGGCTTGACCCACCATGGCTTCTCGTCTGTGCATGTTCCCGCTTTGGCATGGAGCTTTTCTCAGCTGCTGGGCTTGCCACGGAGGGAACTGGAGTGCCTGTCTAAGTTGATCTTTTTTCTTAGAATGATTTGGTGTGTTTGGAAAATCACTATAAAAAGATTGTCTTTTTTTTAAAAAAATGGATTTTTAATTTCTGGCTTGCGGGAACCTTGTTCTGAGAGAGAAAGAGAGAGCCTCACGTCTTTGTATCGGCTTTCAGACACTTTAAGGTGAAATTAATATCCAGGCCTTGGCTGGACGGCTCCCCAGCAAAGAATATCGACCCTTCTTTGCAGCTGAAAAAGATAAGACAATCCAGTTCTGCACATCAGCTATTAAAAGGACAGCTGCAAAAAAGATTCTGAGAGGCCTTTTGTCTGAAATGCTGCTACCTGGACACCGTATTTGGGTGCCACAGGCCACTGGAAAGGCGAGCTGACCTTTCCCAGATCGGCTATGGAGACAGCAATGGTGTTCCGGATGGAACGGAGTTGCCAACTGACCGGGACTGGTCTGCCCTTGGAGTTTTGTCAGTGGCTTGAAATTAACAGTTGGCGTGGAAACATTGTTATACCCGGCCTGAAAGAGGCTCTGCTTGGCATGCAGAAAGTCCCAGGATCAATCCCCGTCATCTCCAGTTAAAAGGACTGAGCAGGAGTGGATGGGAAAGACCTTGACCTGAGACTCTGGCTCAGGGGCAGAGCCTCTGCTTGGCATACAGAAAGGTCCCAGGTTCAATCCCCAACAGCTCCAGTTAAAAGGACCAGGTAGGAGATGATGGGAAAGACTTCTGCATCAGACCCTGGAGAGCAGGCGGAAGGCTTGGGAGCTCAGCGATAGAGCCTCTACTTGGCAGGCAGAAGGTCCCAGGTTCAATCCCCGGCATCTCCAGTTAAAAGGACTGAGCAGGAGGGGCTGGGAAAGGCCCTGAGACCCTGGAGAGCCACGGAGAGAGGCCCTGGCTCAGTGGTAGAGCCTCTGCTTGGCATGCAGGAGGAGCCCGGTTCAATCCCCGGCATCTCCAGCTGAAAGGGCCAGACAGAGGTGATGCGAGAGACTTCCATATGATTCCCTGGAGCATTATGTCTCTCTTGCTTGTGGCTCAGTGGCAGAGCATCTGCTGGGCGGGAGATGATGGGAAAGGCCTCGGACTGGGCGCTGAGTAGAGAATCTTCCCTTTGACAGGCCAAGGGTCTGAGTCAGTATCAGGGAGTCTCTGACGAAACCAGCCTGGTTCTGGGACGACAGTAGGAACCCAGGCGAAGGGGCACGTGGCGGGCAGAGGTCCTGGTGGGCACCCGCAGCGTTTCAAAGTCCAGGGGAGCAGCCGGGCTTCCCAACAAGGCCAGCATTGTGTAACGGCAACTTTGCGCCATTGTTCCTAGAGGAACGCGCTCGTGCCTCTCCTCCGTAGGAATCCTCTCTCGTGCACGTCCTGAATCTGCCATCCTGCAGACTCCTGTGCGGGAGCCACATTCTCCACTCCAAGCCGGCTTCGACTCCGGGCGGGCCTGCTCTGAGACACTGTTTTGCATAACCCCGGAGTTGGTTAGTGGGTTGAAGGAGTTGCGTGGCTGTCTTTTCAAACAACATTGGAGTCTAGGGACTCAAATAACATGGGACTCTACGCATCATACCTTTAAGTCTGAAAATGGGCTTTCCTGAAGTCCAGTCTATACGTACGGCTACGTAAAGGTTTTCTCTTTCCCGTGATTGCAAATTCCAAAAGCACACGGTCACTGCTACCAAGTGTGCCCGCTACTTCCACCTCATCTACCAGATCTTCCCTATTGATGAGGATCAAGTCTAAAATAGCAGAGCGCCTGGTTCCCCTCTCCGCTTTCTGGGAAATGAAGCTGTCGGCAAGACAAGTTAAGAATTTAATGGAGTTTGCGTTTTTAGCAGAGTTGGTCTTCTAACACAGGGATCCTCAACCTGCGGTCCTCCAGATGTTCATGGACTACAATTCCCATGAGCCCCTGCCAGCAAATGCTGGCAGGGGCTCATGGGAATTGTAGTCCATGAATATCTGGAGGACCGCAGGTTGAGGATCCCTGTTCTAACAGATATCCGGGTAGTTGAAGTCACCCATGACCACTGTTTCCCCCTTTTTTGAAAATTGTGTGATTTGGTCTAGCAGTATCTCACTCAAGTCCTCTGACTGGCTTGGTGGTCTATAGCAGACCCCCACAATAATACCCCTCTCATTTCCTACTCCTTTTATAGTTACCCAAATACACTCAACTGAACATCCATGCTCAGGTATTTCTTCACAAGTATAAACATTCTTAACCGATATTCCTCCTCCTCCCCCCTTCTTTACTTGTCTGTCCCTTTTGGATAGATTGTACCCCTCGATTCTAGTCTTCCAATTGTGAATATTATCCATCCCCTCACAGCCCTGCAGCATCCAAAGGGTGCTTTGAGCTTCAAGCAATTTGGTGCTTTTATTGCTCTCTTCGGTTTCTCCATCTGCTCAGCGCTCTGGTTTCTATGGTGCAGGATCCTCTCAAGGGGGAAAGACTCCAGGGCTGATCAACTCAGCTGTCACCCCGTTGCTGAGCTGTCCTCTTGTCTCTTGGAGTGAACCTTGCTTAGCTGACTGTTTCACACATGTCAGTTGTGGCCAGATGCTTTAGGTCAGGGGTCCGACACCTCTGTGGTTGGCTCCACCTCCTCTAGCAGCCATCTTGTGCTTGGCCCCGCCTCTTGCAGCCGCCATTTTGTGGTTGTGCTCACCGCCCTGTGACAGAATTTCTGAGGTGCTGAGAGGTTTAAAAAGCTGATTTAGATGGTAGCCAGATGGTAGATACTGCAATTTCCCTTTAATTCTGTTGGGTATTTTCACTCTGCATGCAAGAGGATCTAAGAAGGATGAAGTTGAGAGATTTTCTCTATTGGGTAAACGTGGCAGTTACCTCTCATGGGTTAAATCTTGAGCCTCTTTGGCCCTTATTTAATTTTAGATAGGACCTCTCTTCTTCTTCGTCTTCTCTTCTTATCTGGCCTTGGAGCTGTAGCAAGTTGGCCTTTTGGAAATTAATCTGCTGACTATAAGTCAAATGGACCTCTAGGAATATGACATGTAAGACGTGCTACTTTTGTCAGTAAAATTTCTTTCTCTTATTACCCTGGGAGTCAGATCAGCTGTGTAATTAGTTTGAGCAGTATTTCCCCTTAACTGGGAAACGGGGCAAATCGAGGATAAAGCAAAGCTTTGGTGCTTCAAAGGCAAATGGTGTTTTTTTAAGGATTGCTGGGGAGGGCTGTAATGAACTGGGAAAGTTTCCAGTTTTATTGGGGCGGTTGAATTTTGGGATGCAAAACCAGTTGCTTGTGTCCCATATACGGCCTTCTTAGTCTCGCAATGCGGCGTACCCTACAGGGATCAACCCCTGCAAGGATGCAGAAATTAGTATGAAGTTGTCTCATGCACAGGGCTGCCCGCTAGGGTTTGGGAGATAATTGGGAGGAACAACAAAGATGGTGAGGGGTTTGGAGACCAAGACGTAGGAGGAAAGGTTGGGGGAGCTCGGTGTGTTTAGCCTGGAGAGGAGGCGACTGAGAGGGGATCTGATAACCATCTTCAAGTATTTAAAAGGCTGCCATATGGAGGATGGAGTAGAATTGTTCTCTCTTGCCCCGGGGGGACGGAGCAGAACCGATGGGATGAAATTAATGCAAACGAAATTCCGTCTAAACATCCGGAAGAAGTTCCTGACAGTCAGAGCATTCCTCAGTAGAACAGGCTTCCTCAGGAGGTGGTGGGTTCTCCACCTTTGGAGATTTTTAAACAGAGGCTGGACAACCATCTGACAGAGAGGCTGATTCTGTGAACATTCAAGGGGGTGGCAGGTGACAGTGGATGAGCGAGAGGGATGTGAGTGTCCTGCATTGTGCAGAGAGGTAGACTAGATGACCCTGGGGATCCCTTCCAACTCTATGATTCTATGATTCTAGGAAAGAGGGCATTCAGTGGGTTATAATGGAACAGTCCAGGTTGCAAAGCAGCCGTTCTTCCCCAGGTGAACCAATCGATCTGGGGATCAATTGTAATCCCAGGAGGCCTCCAGCCTACCACCTGCAGCCTCAGCCCACTCGTTCCTGTCTCAAGATTGCCAACTGGAACACAGAGCGCATCTCAGCTAGCAAGAGTTGCCTTTTCCCTGCCTTGTTGGTACCCCCCAACTTCCCCCCCCCCGCCCGGGGCTGGACTATAAACAAGCCCTGTCTCTGGCTGGCACGGTCTGTGCCCGTCATCACTCAATCCCTCACCGAAAGAAAACAAGCTGCCGAGATATTTGCTCACATGCAAAAACACACACACACATGCACACAACACTCAGGATCCTCCTAGCTCCCCGCCCCGGCTGTCCGGTCTGTTTGCATCGGCCATCTGGGGTTGTCAGCTGATCTTTCATCACCCTCTGGAACCGGCCGGACCGGGCCGTTCTCTTTGGGCTTTTGTGCCCCGTGGAGGACGGGGGTGCCCGACAAGCCGCACAGCAGGAGGCAGCAGCAAAGGAGGCAGCCGCAATCCTCAGATGCAACGCTAAATGCAAACCTCGAAGAGCGGGACAGCAAGCACGATCCCTGCGCAGGTTGGATGGGGATGCAGGGGGATGTTTGTGCTGTCGTCATCTGAGTCAACTGCAGGGGAGACAACTGAGTGTGCTTTCAGCTGACCTAATTTCTTCAAGCAGTTGGCCTCGTGAGTTGGCAGTTTTGCCTTCTGCGGTGACTCATGGCGCTCTCGGCAAAAGAAACGCCCCCGAAAAGAACCTGGGAAAAGCTAGCAGGATCGTGTTCTCATCGATTCATGCAGGAGAGGTCAAGCAGTGGCTACAAGCTGTGGGGACTCAAGGGAACCTCCACGTTCAGAGGCAGTCAACCTTTGACTCCTGGTGCCCGGAGGCAGCCTCAGGGGAAGGCCTCGGCATGTCTGCCCTGTTGCTGTTGTCACCCATCCGGAAGAACTGGGAGAATCAGGGTGCTGACCTACATGGGCCCTCACTGGACAGATGCAGCCAAGCTCCACTGTTGTTTGTCTAAAGCAGGGGTAGTCAAACTGCGGCCCTCCAGATGTCCATGGACTACAATTCCCAGAAGCCCCTGCCAGCATTCGCTGGCAGGGGGTTCTGGGAATTGTAGTCCACGGACATCTGGAGGGCCGCAGTTTGACTACCCCTGGTCTAAAGGTTTCTCATTGCCAAAGCTTTTGTAGGCTCGACACCCCCCCCACACACACACACACACACTCCCACTTGTCGGATGCATCCAATAAAGCCTTAACAGCAGCTGTATTCATGTTACTCGGAATGTGTGAAAGGTCCCCTCCCAGATGTTGATAGGCAAAGTAGGAGTAACATAAGGTCAGATCTTGGAATGTGCAGATGAAATGCGGGAAGCCTGTGTACTCAGACCTCGAGGGAGAAAAGCCTGAACCCGTTAACAGCAGGGAGATGTGTCAGTGCTAGCACCTTGCTAAGACCTGGGCTGATTCGGCACTTACTTTGTTTTTTCTGTTGTGAATCTGCTGAATTCAGATCGATTTGAACTTTCTCGATTCCCCCCCCCAGTTGAAACAGAAAGTGATCTGCACTTGATTGGGGAAGCTCAGAGCAGGGAGGGGAGTCAAGCGCAGCAGGATTTGGGCTGATCTTGTGTTAAGCAGGGGGCTGGACTAGATGGCCTGTATGGCCCCTTCCAACTCTATGATTCTATGAATTAGAATTCATCCGTCAAAGTTTGTTTGGCTGATGAATTCTAATTCAGCTACTTTACTGTTGGTTTCGCACCTTGAAGCAGTTTTGAGGGAGTTTTAGGGACTCCTCCCCCCTCCCCAGCAGCCAGCCCAATCTCATCAGATGTTGGAAGCTAACCCATTGTCACCAACAAACAAACTGTACGGAGAATTCGAAAGTGGGTCTCCTCGAGTGCAAGGCATCATTCACACCCACTCCAGAATGGTGTCCTGCCTGGCCAGCTGCCACCTTGTGTCGCTTGAGCATGTGCATGCGGTGCTGGCCATGTGCTTCCAGCTACTTCATAACTCTGAGAACGCCCCTTGATCGTTTTCAGTCCCCGGCGGTGAGGTTACTCAGTACAGTCAGGGTGGCTCAACTGATGGCCATGGAGGACTACAATGGCCATGAGTCTCTGCCGGCAGCATGCTGGGTTGGGCATTCTGGGGCTCCCTTCCTTGGAAAGAGACTTCTTTGTGGCTGGATTCCTCCAAACAGTGCAGGGAACCCACGCCACCCCGGCCAGCTCTGCCTTGTGTAGAACAAAGGAACCCACTATGTCTTTTCTGGGCATTAGAAATGGGCCTGCCTGGGTGCGGAAAGAAAGGGGGATTCTCTTTTAAGCAACCAGTTCCTCCGCAGGAACAACAACAGGGCAGAGAGGCCTCATAGGAACATAAGAAGAGCCCTGCTGGGTCAGGCCAGGGGTCCATGCAGTCCAGCCTCCTGCCTCACATGGTGGACAACCAGTTCTTCCAGAGGGCCAACTAGGGCAGAAAGGCTGGGGCTCCCCCCTGGTATTTCCTCTTGGCCGTGGGGTCCAGAGGGCGACGGCTTCTGAATATGGAGGTTCCCCTCCATCACCATGCCTAGTAGCCACCAACGCCTGCGGAATCTCCTTTGTGCATGCACGCTGCTTGCCAGCTGACCAGGAGGGAAAACAGGCTGCTATTGTGCTGTTTCTAGTTGCATGGCGTGCAGCATGGATTCAGCAGTGTGCGTGTTCAGCGCCGCCAAACCATTTCCGAATTACAGCGACCCTCGGAATGAACAATCTCCAAAAAGGCCTGTCCTTCCTCGGGCCTTGCAAACTCCCGGCAGCGGGATTCTTGAGGTCTTCCTCTTTCTCTGCTACCTTCAACTTCTCCAGACGCTCTTTTCTTTTCCGGTGATTCAGAAGAGTCTTTTGAGCTTCCAGTTGAAGCTTGATTTGTTCTGGAGCAGGGGCAGCCAAACGGTGGCTCTCCGGATGTCCGTGGACTACAACGACCATGAGCCCCTGCCATGCTGGCAGGGGCTCATGGTCATTGTAGTCCATGGACATCCGGAGAGGCAGCACTTGGCTACCCGTGATCAAGAGGAAGCGTTACGGCCTGCTAATTGCCACATTGCTGTTGGAGCCGGATGAAAACTTGGCACCCGTAGACCCACAGTGGCGTATTAAAATTTTTTGGTCGGGAATGTCGAGTTTTTAGGCTCCCAAAGTGACTTTGCAGTGTACCGGTAAGTCATTTGATTACCAAATATTTGATGGCCTCTCACGCTGTTTCTGACTTCCGGATGAAGCGTCAGAACGAGTTCCAGCCTCAGCAGTAACAGGTTGGAGCATGTGGGGGGACAGTGTGGTTTTTTTTTTCCGCAAGCATTTTTCCCCACCTGTCGGGCAGCAGAAGAGATACGCCGGGGGGAGGAGCAAATCCAGCAAGATTTTCCTTGGAAAACCAGGCTTGCCAATAGCCATTCATCTGGGGCGAGTCAAAATAGCCACCAGGGGACCAGCCTCTGAAAATGTGGCTGGACTGTAGCTACTGATATTGCTTTAAAGCCACAAAAGGATGTAGACAAACTGGAGCGTGTCCAGAGGAGGGCAACAAAGATGGTGAGAGGTTTGGAGACCAAGAGGTAGGAGGAAAGGTTGGGGGAGCTTGGTCTGTTGAGCCTGGAGAGGAGACGACTGAGAGGGGATCTGAGAACCATCTTCAAGTATTTAAAAGGCTGCCGAGCAGAATTGTTTCTTGCCCCAGAGAGGGGGACCAGAACCAGTGGGATGAAATTAATGTAAAAGAAATTCTGTCTAAACCTCCGGAAGAAGTTCCTGACAGTTAGAGGCTTCCTCGGGAGGTGGTGGGTTCTCCATCTTTGGGGATTTTTAAACAGAGGCTGGAGAGCCATCTGACAGAGAGGCTGATTCTGTGAAGGCTCAAGGGGGTGGAAGGTGACAGTGGAGGAGCGAGAGGGTTGTGAGTGTCCTGCATAGTGCATGGGGTTGGACTAGATTAGCGATCCCCAACCTGTGGGCCGCGGACCACATGTGGTCCTTCGACTAATTGGAGGTAGGCCCCGAAGGACGCCTTCTCCCCCCCGGCCCTTTACTTCACCCCCCCCCCCAGCCCTTTACAACACACTTCATTGTGGTGGCGTGTCTGTATCTTATTTTGAAGGGTTGTTTAAACATTACCATTGCGATCAGAGAGCGTTAGGGCAGTGGTTGAGAGTAGAGGAGTAAACTATACCTCCCTCGGGCCTCAGTAAAAGGCGTTGAGTGGTCCCCGGTGATAAAAAGGTTGGGGACCACTGGGCTAGATGACCCAGGAGGTCCCTTCCAACTTTATAATTCTGTGATTCTATGAAATGGTTAACTCAAGTGTGGCTGGTGGAATCCCTTTCTATAGGAACAGCTACAGTAGTAAACCGTGGCTTCGGCCATCTCCTCCTCAGCATTTTGAATGTGAAAGTGGCTCCCTTCTTCCCGGGGTCCCTGATGCGGTACCCATGGGCACCCTGGTGTCTGCCAACAGCTTTTCTGGTCTTTTTGGACAGTGCTCAGCAAGGCTTCTGATTGGCCGCTGGAGCTTTGATAGGCTGTGCAAGGTTAGTACGCAGAGGCAAGCCACCTCTGCATGTCTTTCACACTGCCCTGGAAGGCCCCGGCTAGGCCGACCTCATAAGCTCTCCGAAGCTTAGCAGGGCTGGTGCTGGTGGTAACTTGGGTGGGAGGTCCCCACGGACGGTCCAGGGTTGCTGTGCAGAGGCGGGCAATGGCAGACCACCTCTGAACATCTCTCGCCCAGAAAACCTTATATTGTGGCCGTGGGTCAGCTGTGTCTTGGCAGCCCTTGACCTGCACACCCCACTGGCCCTGACCAATCCAAAGCTTCGAAGGGTCTCTCTTTGGGGCAGAAATTTCCCTGGCCAAGTTCTCTTTTCCCGGATATCTCCCTGGAGAGCTGCCATGCCAGAGAAAGGAGAGAGGCTCTCTTCCTTCCTGGGGCATCTGCAGGGAGACGCCAGGTGTTCCCTTCAAGGTAACAACTTCTCCTGGGACATGGCTGTTCTTTTCTAAAAGCTGCAGTCCTGACTCAGCAGCCCAAAACGAGGCCGCCAGAAATAGTTTAGCCTCCGAAATGATAAGGCTGCCGGTTTCTTAAAGGCACAAGGAGATTTTTCTTTTCCTTCTCTAAACTGAGAGGCATCGCACGGATCACAAAGGGTAGAAGAGTCAGCTTGGTGCGGCGGTCACCGGGTCAGGCGTGGATCAATGCGGCCTGGGTTCGAATTCTCACACGTGCTGTGACTGTGAGCCTCTCCCAAACTCTCCGAGTAGCCTACCTGATAGGGTTGTTGTGAAGGTGAAATGGAGGGGTGGGGAAGCACGTCGGCTGTTTTGGGAGAAAGGTGGGATAGCATCCCTCCCCCCCCCCTGAAAAAAACACCCCTATAGAGACTCTAGTTTGGGAAAGACCTATCAGTAGTGACCAACTCTGGGTGGTCAGACTAAAATCGCCCCAGAGGGACGGACAAGATCCAATGGGAGGAAATTAATGCAAAAGAAATTCCGTCTCAACATCCGGAAGAAGTTCCTGACAGTCAGAGCGGTTTCTCAGTGGAACAGGCTTCCTCGGGAGGTGGTGGGTTCTCCATCTTTGGAGATTTTTAAACAGAGGCTAGAGAGCCATCTGACGGAGAGGCTGATTCTGTGAAGGTTCAGGGGGTGGCAGGTGACAGTGGGTGAGCGAGAGGGTTGTGAGTGTCCTGCATTGAGCAGGGGGTTGGACTAGATGACCCAGGAGGTCCCTTCCAACTCTAGGATTCTATGATGCTGCTAATTAGATGCTGCTAATTTGTCAATAGGTTCTAAATTGTCTGAACTCTTACTGATTAATAAGAACCATCTAATTATGTCATCCTGAAACGTAACAGTAATCCAGCATTAATGAGATTCACTAAAAGGTGTTTGAGGTTTTATAAAATAACCTCTCGCCATCTTGCCTGTCCAAAGCTAAAGACGATACAATTGCGAGAACCGTGCATTTTAAGTTTTCACTGATATTTCCTCTCTCGGTGCTTGCCGATTAAGAGCGTCTCTTTTTCTGGCTCCGGCACCGTGCAAAATGCAGAGGTTGACTCACCAATCAGTGCAGGATAGGCTCAAATTACTCTGTTGTAAGGACATCAGATGCTCACGGTAATTAATCGGAGCTATTTTCTCCAAGGGAGCCTGCCGTTTGCTTCTCGTTCTGAGATGAAGTAATTAATGTGGGGCATGAGATGAAGTAATTAATGTGGGGCGTGAAGAGGTAATTCTGCCTTTCCTTGAGTGACTGGCGATTCTCCAGGGCTGGAGTTGGCCTGAACTGCCGACTGGATCTCCAGCAATAGTTGACAGTGCAGCATGATGAAATTCCGGGAGATTTGGGGATCTCAGCTAGGTATGATGCCAATCCGATCCATTGACCAAAGCAGCTACTTTCTCCGAGGGAGCATTCCTCTGTAATGTGGTCAGCTGCGATTCTGGGTGAATGGCAAAGTCCACTGGGCAGAGAGGCTTCATAAGACCCTCAGAAGAGCCCTGCTGGGTCAGACCAGGGAGTGTCCCTCCAGTCCAGCCTCCTGTTTCACATGGTGGCCAAGAACCGAAAAAGGTCAACGCTAGCGAAGTGAACTTAAGCTTATACAGGGTGGGACACGATAATAAAAACATCATACAGTATTTATTAATCAAGTTAGAAACCCAAAGCTTTTAGCATGACCTCAATAAAATCCACACAAACATACATATGCCCCCATTGACCAACCAGCTCCTCCGGAGGGCCGACGACAGGACACGGAGGCCGAAGCCATTCCCTGGGAATCCACTGCCTCTGTACATGGAGGTTCCACTTAGCCCTGTGGCTACTAGCCCTCTCCACCAATGACTTGGGCTGGTAATTTTTGCTCAGTTTAACCTGTCTTCTCATGGCCGTGGTAAGGGTGGAAACCATGGGTAGTCAAACTGCGGCCCTCCAGATGTCCATGGACTACAATTCCCAGAAGCCCCTGCCAGCATTCGCTGGCAGGGGCTTCTGGGAATTGTAGTCCATGGACATCTGGAGGGCCACAGTTTGACTACCCCTGGTGGAAACACTTAGAAGAAAGGACTTAAAATACACCAACACATTTGGTTATCCCTGTGGCCTCATGGGAAGGGGAGACGGTAGTTCCCTTGCACACGACGTAATTATTTCCTGTCTTTAAGTTGCAGGAGCGCGTAAAAGAGGTTTGCTTGGTTCAGAGTGGCAACATCTTATCGGGAGAGCTGGATTTGATTCCTCGCTCCTCCACGTGCAGCCCGCTGGGTGTCCTTGGGCCAGTCGCAGTCCTGTTAGAGCTGTTCTCACAGAGCAATTCTCTCGGGGCTCTCTCAGTTCTACCTACCTCCCAGGGTGCTTGTTGTGGGGAGAGGGAAGAGGCGGTGATTTTAACCTACTTTGAGACCCCTTTGAGTAGTGAAAAGCGGGGTATAAAACCTAATTTCTTCTTCTGCTACTTTTGGAGTCCACGGAATTGCCAGTGGCTCACCTGTGCGTCCTCGTGAGAGTCATTGATTCCTCCTGATTGCAGGGGGGCATCTGTTGTGCGCCAGTCCATGCAGAGAGAATCACAGGTTGAGTCTTCTGAAGGTGGCACTTCTGCGCTGGCCTCTGCTTATGGGGGATCCAGGCCTGCTTGAGCTGGCAGAAGTGCCAGGCGAGGCTAAGGTGGAGCAGTGACTCATCCAGAGATACACTGGGTACCCTCCTGTGGGAAGAGGGTGTTTTTAACCCCTAGGGGTCACTTAATGTGTTTTAATTTTTCTGTTTGTTGTGGCACAATCACAGTTTCCCCCCTGGTTAGATGACTGCCATGGAAACAGGATAAAATTCCAGGGGAGAAGCAAGCGCCAGCGATTACAACATGATGTTCTTCTGAATAAACCTGCAAAGGGTTGGGTTGCAAGGGGACGGACGGACCCCGACAAAGTGGAGCATCTTGTGACACCTTAGGTATATTGCTGCAGAAGCTTTTGTGGCATGGAGCTAATTTATTTTGGCAGGTGTGCAATGCATTCTCCTGGGTTGGCTGGTATTTATAGGCTGCAAAGGTAGACAGAAAGCCCCGTTTCTAAAGGGAGACAAAGGGGGAAGGGGAAACTGTCCGTCTTGTCACAGAGAAGAACGGATTGCATCTGGCTGCAGCATCTCGGGAAGGACATTGCAGAGATGGGGAAAGGACAGAGGAGGAAAACCAAGATGATCAGAAGAGGGCTCTCCCTAGGAGGAGAGGCTGGAGCAGGGGTAGTCAAACTGCGGCCCTCCAGATGTCCATGGACTACAATTCCCAGAAGCCCCTGCCAGCAGTTGCTGGCAGGGGCTTCTGGGAATTGTAGTCCATGGACATCTGGAGGGCCGCAGTTTGACTACCCCTGGGCTGGAGAGTCAGAGGCTTTTGGGTTTCGAAGAGAGATAAATAAGGGAGGACAAGAGGTTGGTAACGGGGTAGAGAGAGCGGATGAAGATAACTTTTTTCGCCCTCTCCCGAAATACCAGGACTCAAGGGCATTTGGCTAAGCTGATGGGCAGTAGGTTCAGGATGAACAAAAAGGAAATACCACTTTACACAGAGGGTGGTTACAATGTGGAATTTGTGCCAGAGGGTGTAACCAACTTTAAATGGGGATTGGGTTATTCTTAATATTTATTTGATTTATATACCACCTTCCCAGTGAGCTGGCAGAGAGCGATTCATGGGGGATAGACCTACTAGCCATGGTGGCTGAAGGGAAGCTCCACTAAACCTCTGAGTCCCAGAGTCAGGCGACAGCAGGGGAAGGCCAAGCTTACTTCCTGGGACTCCGAGACCACCAGTAAATTCATTCCCGCAGAACAAAGTCCCCTGGGGGGGGGGGCATAAACCTTGTGTGGTTTTTTTTGATCCTTTAATAAAACTTCTATAACTTTGACACTCACTGTGGTTCTCTGACCTATATAGTGCTCCCTCATCTTGGAAACAGTAGCCTGCTACTGGTAGGCACAATGGCACCCACCAGCACCCTGTAGGGGAACCCTGAGCTAGATGGTCTTGGTATAATTCAGCTTTTGCATACAGGAAGAAGAAGAAGAGTTTGTTCTTATATGCCGCTTTTCTCTACCCGAAGGAGTCTCAAAGTGGCTTCCATTCACCTTCCCTTCCTCTCCCCATAATAGACACCCTGTGAGGTGGGGGAGGCTGAGAGAGCCCTGAGATTACTGAAGTAGAAGAGTTGGATCTTATATGCTGCTTTTCTCTACATGAAGGAGTCTCCAAGCGGCTTCCAGTCGCCTTCCCTTTCCTCTCCCCACAACAGACCCCCTGTGAAGTGGGTGAGGCTGAGAAAGCCCTGATATTCCTTCTCAGTCAGAACAGTTTTATCAGTGCTGTGACTAGCCCAAGGTCACCCAGCTGGCTGCATGTGGAGGAGTGGGAAATCGAACCCGGCTCTCCAGATTAGAAGTCTGCACTCCCAACCACAACACAAACCTGGTAAAAAATACAGCTGTGGGCTGTGAGGCTCTTTGCCAGAGAATCATGCTCCAAACCAAACTCCTTGGCTTTCTGAGCAGCATCTGTGGCCGTAACCTCTTCAGGAGGGGAAAACTGAGAATCGGCCGTTCCCCCAAGCGGCCTTTGCTGCCTGCCGTGGTTTCTGCAGCCGGTGCCCGAGGCTGAGGCCTTCGGTCCTTGAACGTAACGGCTGGCTCTGTTCCTGGGATGTCATTCCAGGCCGTGCCAGGCGGCTGCTGGCCGTGGACCCATGCCTCGCCGTGTTCGCCGCGTGACAGATGGGAGTGCTCCAGGAAACAAAACGATCGCATTAAATGAACGTTGGGCATTTCATTGCGGAATTGTTGTCTGCAATTAGCTTCTTGCGGATCATTCTTCGCCGGCCTTGTTCCGGCTGAGGTCAGCTTCTGTTTGGGAGTTTGGCTTCATGGTGAAGGGTGGCAGCCTTTGATCTGGAGAACCGAGTTCGATTCCCCGCTCCTCCTCCACATGCAGGCAGCTGAGTGACCTTGGGCTAGTCACAGTTCCCTTAGAGCGGTTTTCTTAGAGCTCTCTCAGCCTCACCTCCCTCGCAGGGTCTCTGTTGTGGGGAGAGGAAGGGAAGGTGATTGGAAGCCCTTTTGAGACTCCTTTGGCCACTGAAGACAGCTGGATGGCCTTGGCCAGTCACGGGTGTATTAGAGCTGTGTTTGCAGAGTAGTTCTTAGTTCTCTTAATCTGGCAGGGGCTCATGGGAATCGTAGTCCATGAACATCTGGAGGACCACAGGTTGACTACTCCTCCCTTAAACCCTATCGGGAATTCAACCGGAAGCCAGTTCAGCATTTGAAGCACAGGGTGAATTTGGGTCCTTCAAGATGCGCTTCTGAGGATCCGGGAAGCTGCTTTTTTCAGTATAACCCCAAAACATTCTCTACAACAGGGGTAGTCAAACTGCGGCCCTCCAGATGTCCATGGACCACAATTCCCAGGAGCCCCTGCCAGCGAATACTGGCAGGGGCTCATGGGAATTGTAGTCCATGGACATCTGGAGGGCCGCAGTTTGACTACCCCTGCTCTACAAAACACAGTGTTTCTTACTGGCTGAGGTCAGCCTGGCCAGGGGAATAATGTTTTTGATGCATGGCCAACCAAGCTTGCTTTCAGTCCTGCTTTGCGAACTACGATAACTCATGGATGGGCTACAGACATATATATATATATACACACACACAGCCAAAAAGGGTGCCAGGGGTTTGCAGAGGAGATGCAAGGACTTCTTGTTGCGCTGGTAAAATCCCTGTGATTAATTTCTAGAATTTTATCCTGTTTCCATGGCAGTCATCTAACCAGGGGGGAAACTGTTATTGTGCCACAACAAACAGAAAAATTAAAACACATTAAGTGACCCCTAGGGGTTAAAAACAGCCTCTTCCCACAGGAGGGTATCCAGTGCATCTCTGGATGAGTCACCGTTCCACCTTAGCCTCGCCTGGCACTTCTGCCAGCTCAAGCAGGCCTGGACCCTCCTTAAGCAGAGGCCAGCTCAGAAGTGCCCCCTTCAGAAGAATCAACCTGTGATTCTCTCTGCATGGACTGGCGCACAGCAGATGCCCCCCTGCAAGCAGGAGGAATCGATGACTCTCACGAGGACACACAGGTGAGCCACTGGCAGTTCTGTGGACTCCAAAAGTAGCAGAAGAAGAAATTAGGTTTTATACCCCGCTTTTCACTACTCAAAGGGGTCTCAAAGTAGCTTAAAATCACCGCCTCTTCCTCTCCCCACAACAAGCACCCTGGGAGGTAGGTAGAACTGAGAGAGCCCCGAGAGAATTGCTCTGTGAGAACAGCTCTAACAGGACTGCGACTGGCCCAAGGACACCCAGCGGGCTGCACGTGGAGGAGCGAGGAATCAAATCCAGCTCTCCCGATAAGATGTTGCCACTCTTAACCAAGCAAACCTCTTTTACGCGCTCCTGCAACTTAAAAGACAGGAAATAATTACGTCGTGTGCAAGGGAACTACCGTCTCCCCTTCCCATGAGGCCACAGGGATAACCAAATGTGTTGGTATATCTTAAGTCCTTTCTTCTAAGTGTTTCCACCAGGGGTAGTCAAACTGTGGCCCTCCAGATGTCCATGGACTACAATTCCCAGAAGCCCCTGCCAGCGAATGCTGGCAGGGGCTTCTGGGAATTGTAGTCCATGGACATCTGGAGGGCCGCAGTTTGACTACCCCTGCTCTACAAAACACAGTGTTTCTTACTGGCTGAGGTCAGCCTGGCCAGGGGAATAATGTTTTTGATGCATGGCCAACCAAGCTTGCTTTCAGTCCTGCTTTGCGAACTACGATAACTCATGGATGGGCTACAGACATATATATATATATACACACACACAGCCAAAAAGGGTGCCAGGGGTTTGCAGAGGAGATGCAAGGACTTCTTGTTGCGCTGGTAAAATCCCTGTGATTAATTTCTAAAATGAGGTATGGGCCTCTCAGGTCAGCCTTGAAGATAGTTTTGCAAAGCGGCCGTGTTTTTTGGCAACGGAAGAGCCAGATTCAAGTCCGGTACAACCTTTAAAGCCCAACTAATTTTCCCCAGAGTCTTAAGCTGATGAGATTCCATGCTCCCTTTGACAAGGAGAGCTTTAACTCTCAAAAGCTTCTTGGTCTTTAAGGTGCAATTTGGATCCAAATCTCCCTCTTCCTCAGATCAACACCTGGAATGATCTGCATGCCTTTCGTGGTTGAAATATGAATTGAGAGTCCAGTGGAACCTTGAAGACCAACCGAGCTTCATTCAAGGTACGAGCTTTCGTGGGCACACATGCTTAGAATCATAGAATCACAGAATAAGAGTTGGAAGGGACCTCCTGGGTCATCTAGTCCAACCCCCTGCACTATGCAGGACACTCACAACCCTCTCGCTCCTCCACTGTCACCTGCCACCCCCTTGAGCCTTCACAGAATCAGCCTCTCCATCAGATGGCTCTCCAGCCTCTGCTTAAAAATCTCCAAAGATGGAGAACCCACCACCTCCCGAGGAAGCCTGTTCGACTGAGGAACCGCTCTGACTGTCAGAAACTTCTTCCAGAGGTTTCGACGGAATTGCTTTTGCATTAATTTCATCCCATTGGTTCTGGTCAGTCCCTCGGGGCAAGAGAGAACAACTCTGATTCATCCTCTATATGGCAGCCTTTTAGATACTTGAAGATGGTTTTCAGATCCCCTCTCAGTCGTCTCCTCTCCAGGGTAACCGGCCCAAGCTTCCCCAACCTAGGTCTTGGTCTCCACATTACATTTTAGAATTCTCACATTGCTCTTATTGCTTCTGTCAATTTCCTTTTAAAAATTCCTAAGTCTCCTAGCACCTATCAGGTGTTTTTTTTTACAAAGTGGGTGGAATCAGATTTTGCCCAGCATGGCTTCTGATTGGCCAGTGTAGATTTGATTGACTGTGCAGATTGTGGAAAACCGAGCCACAGGAGAAGGTGGGATATAAATGTAAGAAATAAACAAACAGTACTTTGATAGTAGCTGCCACCATAGCACAAGTCACAGAGGTAAGCTGTGGCAGCCATTTTGTGCATGGCTCCGCCTCCTTTGGCCACCATTTTGTGGCTGAGCTTACAGCACTGCATCCGAATTCCAAAGCCCCCGAAAGGCTTTGCAATATTGGGGACCCCCGGTTTAAAGCTTGCAATAAACCAATCAGCACGTGTCTAGAGAAACGGGCTTTCTCTGAGGGTGGAGGTTTCCCTCTTTCACTGTTCTAGACGTGTAGACCAGGAAGGGTTCCTGCATTTGCAAGAATCACGGACTCCGGAACAATCCAAGGAGGATATGGGTGACAGATTTGTCACCTACCACAGGCCGATTTCTTTTTACCTCTTGCTTCCTCTTCTTGAACTGAATCATCGCGGATGGGTTCCCTCCGGAACCGGCTGCAATTTGCAGAGAAGCACAGAAATGTGGGTTGGAAGTAAATATGGGCTGCAGAGGCTGCTTTTCCTCATTCGGAGAGGGAAAATGCAAGTATCGGCTGCTGTGTCTCAAGTCACCCTGCTGCCTTCATCTTTTCCTTTCTCCTTTAATCTCTGGCAGCTGAATTCTGCGGTTCCGGCGACATCCGATTCCTTGAGATGAAGAGCCACGTGCGTTTCTGCTCCGTCTTCAGTTTCTTTGCAGTAAGTACAATGCTAGCTAGGACATTTGTCTCCCTGAACGATCAGTTCCAATGAGCATTGGGGGAACAATAAAAAAAAAGCAACACCCCCCCCCAAAAAAAGATTAATTCTTGCTTTCCCGGAGTCCGTGGAGACCGTAAACCTCAGAGGGAGCAGAATTTCAGGGTCACGGGTACATGTTTTCATTGGCAAGGGTATAAATATGACAAGGAGGAGCAGAGCAGCAGCTGCTTAAAGCCTGAACTGGTTTTATTGAGGAGAGAAACAGCTTTGTAAAGAAGAGGGGAGAGAGACAGTCCTAACAGTCTAACTGACTAACTGCTTTTCCAGAAGCAATTTGAGAGGAAGTGCTCAAAGAAACAGGAAGTCTCCAAGTGAGCCAATCAGGACAAACCTTAATCTAAGCATGCTAACTACTCATCCCTGTGGGATATTCTGTGTGTGCTCTCCATACTACAGATCTTGCATACTACAACCATTTGAAGGATCGGGGGGAAAGCTTGTTCCTCCCACAGATGCACTAAGATCCACTGGCAACCACCAAGCACAGATAACATGGAGGAAAAATAATGCCCTTTTCCCTTTTCCCATGTTTAAGCCACCTTTAAGAATATGTCCCCTGAAACTCTCTTAAAGACAATATGGTGATTCTCTACAGTTGCATTTTTAAGATCACATGACAGTCTACAGACATGGAGAATTCTTAAGGCAGTTTTCTCAGTGTGGTGCCCCTGGGTGCCATGTAGGGATGCCAGCCTCCAGGTGGGGCCTGGGGATCCCCTGGAATCACAGCTCATCTCCAGGCTACAGAGATCAGTTTTTCCAGAGTAAATGGCTGCTTGGAAGAGGAAATTGTGGCATTGTTGACAGTCCTGTTTTGGAAAATAAACTCCTAGGGAACTGATCACGCATTAAGAGGCAGGAGGCTGGACTGGATGGACCTTCCCTGGTCTGACCCAGCAGGGCTCTTCTGAGGGTCTTAGGAAGGCTTCTAACTCTCTGCCTTGTTGTTGATCCTCCAGAGGAGCTGGTTGACCACTATGTGAGACAGGATGCGGACCTAGAGGGACCACTGGTCTGATCCAGCAGGGCTGTTCTTATGAAGGGCTCAGCCTCTCTGCCCTCTTGCTGACCCTCCAGAGGAACTGGTTGGCTGCAGTGTGAGATGGGAAGCAAGACTAGAGGGGCCACCTCAGCAGGGCTGAGGTTCTTATGTTTTACAAAAGGGTCATGGGGGTGAATCATCTCGGCCTCAGCACCCCTGTGCTTAAGTATCACTTAGGCCTGGCAGACTGAACTTTGCAAACACCTCCTGTCCCAAAATACACTCCTGATTGTAGCTGCGTGGGGCGAACAATTCCAGCCAACAAGAGGAAAATTTCAGGGGAAGCAAACGTAGCCATAATGGCAGGTAATAACGTGGTGCTCCTAACCAGACCCTTCAATTGACACTTGTGTTAAAGAGCTGACCGGACATTCGTTCTGCTCACTGCCGGCCCTGTGATCTTCGCTTGGCAGTGAGTCATTCTCACCAGCACAGACCGATCTCCTCGGAACTGGGAGAAATCAGCTGGGAAGGTTTCCACTGCGCCAGATAGGTGCTCTAGAACAGCAGTCTGCAAACTTTTTAAGACTGCAAAGCTGCTGCACATGCGCATTTGTGGCCGCTCATGGCACAAATGTGCATGCATGGCCCTGCTTCCCTCCCCCCCCCCAAAAGAAGCTTGCTGGGCCGCAAGCTAATTGGACGCTTTTGTGGTTGATTAGCTTGCGGCCTGGGAAGTTTCTTACTGCGGGGGGTTGGGGACCACCGCTCTGGGTCAGACCAGGGAGGGTCCCTCCAGTCCAGCATCCCATCTCCCACAGGGGCCAACCAGTTTAAGAGCTACAACTGACAAGCCAGGTTTGATTCCCCGCTTCTCCTCCACATGCAGCTCCCTGGGTGACCTTGGGCCAGTCACAGTCCTGTTAGAGCTATTCTCGCAAAGCAGTTCTGTCAGAGCTTCACCTCCCTCACCGGGTGTCTGTTGTGGGGACAGGAAGGGAAGGCAATTGGAAGCTGCCTTGAGACTCCTTTGGGTAGTGAAAAATGGAGAATAAAAACCAATTCTTCTACTTTATCTCAGCTGGTAACCTTTGATTAGACCTCTTGTGTGATTCAGACAATATTTGTGTCATGCTTTCTGTGCTGTGTCGGGTTGGGTTGGATTTTTACACACCCCTTTCTGATTTTGACAGCCCGGTCATATTCCAGGAACCATGGGCGTGCTAAGTTTTGTGTGTGTGTGTGTGTGTGTGTGTATGTGTGGGATTCTTCAAATGTTTTCCCCCATGGTTTCGGTTGGGTTTTTTTTAAGGAAGAGCAGCAAAAATTGAATCCTGGCATGGGAAGCTTTACGTTTACGATTTGCCTGGCTGTCATTTCTGGAGAACGTTTGCTGCAATTCCAAACAGTCCTTAAAAGAAGGCAGACTAGCAGACAAACGACTGTTTTGATGCGAACACAGTCAGAGTCATTTGTTAATGCAAGGAACAGAAGAGCAAATTCTTTCTCTCTTGGGCTGTTTGTTGAGCTGTGAAAGGCCCCCTTCTTCTGAGTCAGAACACAAGTCTGTCTCTCTCAGCATCATTGCCTCTGACCAGCACATTTCCCAGTACTTGCTAGCTGGAGTCCTCAGTGGGAGATGGCAGAATTCGAACCCAAGAGCTCCTTGCATGCAAAACACGGGGTGTTTGGCAACTGTGTCGGCCGTTACAGCTGGCTGACCCAGGTCATGTTCCAAAGTGTGCTGTTGGATCTCGTCCCGTCCTCCCAAGTTATACCCATCAGGTCTTACTTCTGAGTAAGCTAAACCCTTTTAGGAAGAGCTGTGTCAGAGACAAGGGGTCTCTTAGCTGAGCAAATGTTCCGCTGGTTGGACGTCCCAAATTCAGTTCTGCGGGGGGTTACCATCTCTGGAGATCTGGAGGGTGGGGCCTGGGGAGGGTGGGAGTTTGGGAAGGGAAGGGTCCTCAGCAGGGTACAATGCCAGAGAACCTCCCCCCCCAACCAGCCAATTTTCTTTTTTTGGGGGGGAGATTTCTGCTAGCTGTCATGGTGTAACAAGCCATATGGAAGGGTGGCATAAAATTCGAAGAATGAATGAATGAATGAATGAATGAATGAATGAATGAATGAATAGAATAGAATAGAATAGAATAGAATAGAATAGAATAGAATAGAATAGAATAGAATAGAATAGAATAGAATATTGAACTACACCCTGAGATACCCAGCCTGGATTTCCTGCTCCTGCCACGGAAACTCGCTGGCTGATTTTGGACCGGCCACATGTTCTCGGCCTAGCCTACCTCACAGGGGTGTTCGGGAGGATAGAACAAGGGAGAGGAGTGCCACGCCAGCCGCTTTGGGTTCCCAGTTTGGGAGAGGATAAGTAAGTGCATAAATGTATCTATGTTCAAGGAATTGAGGTGCCCCTTTCCAGAGCCACACAAAAGTTCAGAGCGACGGTTTCTCTCTCGTGCTTTCTTTAGGCTTTCTGCTGCCATTATGCTCAGGCACAAACGTGCCGGGGGCAGGAGTACCGGACTGCCAAAGGCCGATGCCTCCCCTGTGCGGGATGTCCCCCAGGAGAGGAGCCGGACAGGGTGAGTGATCTGTGATGCTTTACGGCTTCTCCATCTGCATGGGGTCGGGTTTGATTCTGAGCCTGGCCTTTTCTGTATCGCCAATGAATATCTTTAAAAGGCAAGTTTCTGGTCCCTATTGTTTCAAGACAGTGTATGGAGATATGTGTGTTAATAAGTAACCAAGCAGGGGAACAAACCCCCAGCCTGATAAGACAAGCTAGGAACCTAAAGCACGAGGGCAGAGAGGCTGAGCCCTTCCCCTGAGAAGAATTTAAGGAGATTTCTACTGGATCAGAACCGTGTTCTGTCAACTCCAGCATCCTGTCTTTTCCAGTGGCCAACCTATTTTTAAGGGGGGCCAGCAACAGGGCAAAAAACCATTCCCTTTATGTTGCTTTCCGGCACTGCGCTTCACAGCTCAACTGCCTCTGAGGATGGAGGTTCCCTTTAGTCACCCTAGGTGGCAGCCACTTTTAGACTTCTTCCCCATGAATCTAATCCTCTTTTGGTGTAGTGGCTAAGAGTAGCGAGCTCTTGATCTGGAGAACTGCGTTTGATTGCCTGCTCCTCCTCCACATGAAGCCAGTCAGGTGGCCTTCAGCTGGTTCTAGTTCTCTTAGAGCTGCCCTTGCAGAGCAGTTCTCTTAGAGCTCTCCCAGCCCCGCCTACCTCACAGGGTGTCTGCCGTGGGGAGAGGAAGGGAAAGGCCATTGTAAGCCGCTTTTGGATGCCTTTGGTTAGTGAAACACGAGGTGTAAAAAAGCAGCTTTTAAAGCCGTCTGTGCCTGTTGCCATCATGACATCATCTGGCAGCGAATCCCCCCTGACCAAAGAAAACCGATTATTGCACAATTGCAGCCTGGAAGAACAGGCCGTTCAGCCTTTCCTGGTGTGTGATGACATCTTTGTTTGATTTCCTCTTAGAAATGTGGCTTCGGGGAAGGACTGGGAATGATTTGCAAGCGTTGCTCTGCAGACGCCTTCTCTTCCAGCTACGGGTTGGAGCCGTGCGCCTCTCACACCCACTGTGAGGACAAGAGGAGGGTCCGTGTCAGCCCCGGAACAGCAGCGGCAGATACTTTATGCGGGGATTGCATGCCAGGGTAACCTCACGTTTTACGTGGCTGTGGGGGTTCTGGAAGGGTGAGCTTAAAGTGTCATAGAGGGGGAAGGGGCCATGGAGGCCATCTAGTCCCACCCCCTGCTCAGTGCAGGATCAGCCTCAAGCATCCAGGAGAAGGATCTGTCCAGCCAGTGAGGGGGAGCTCCCCACATCCTTAGGCAGCCCCTTCCACGGCTGAACTAGACTCCTAGAATCCTAGAGTGAGAAGGTGCCAAAGAGGCCATCTAGTCCCACCCCCTGCTCAGTGCAGGATCAGCCTCCAGCATCCAGGAGAAGGATCTGTCCAGCCGCTGCTTGAAGACCGCCAGTGAGGGGGAGCTCCCCACCTCCTTAGGCAGCCCATTCCACACCTGAACTAGACCCACAGAATCCTAGAGTGGGAAGGGGCCACACAAGCCATCTAGTCCCATCCCACTGATAAAGATCGCAGACTGTGAATTTTTTTCCCTGTGATATCCGTCCTCCACATAGTTTAAACCCATTCCTGCAGGTTCTTTCTTCTGCTGCCAACAGGAACCTTTCCCTGCCTCCTCCAAGTGACAACCCTCCCAGTACTTCAAGAAAGCCACCCTGTCCCCTCTCAGCCTCCTCTTCTCCAGGCTGGACATCCCCAGGTCCCTCAACCTTCCCTCACAGGGCTGGGTCCCCAGGCCCCGGATCATTCCTCTGCCCCCTCTCCATGTTGCCCACCTCCTTTTTGAAGTGAGGCCTCCAAAACTGCTCACGGTACTTCCAAGTGTCGCCTGACCAATGCGGCACACGGCAGGACTAGAACATCTCGCGGTTTGAACGTGATGCCTCTGTTGATTTCATCTTCTCTAGAAGATGCCGTGGCTCTGGGGGAGGGGGGCTCTGTGGAGGCGAGGGACCTCCGTCAGACATGACGCCATGGAGTCCCTTCCTCAAAACAGCCCCACAGTCTGCAGGGGAACCGAACTCTGGAGTCAGGAAAAGGGTTGCAATTCCGGGAGAACATCAGGCCCTCCCAAGAGGTTGCTACCCAAAAGTCCCTGCTCCCAAGGAGGCTGTGCTCCCGAGGAGAAAGGGACGGGGCCGATTCACCCCAAGGCTCGGAGGCCAGGAAACCTGAGGCTGCCTCCGTTTTCCACCCTTTCCCAATCCGGTTGGCTCCATCTGGCTTGAGCGTCGCCCGTTCTGACTGAGCCATGCTTACGATTGAGGTGCCAACCCCGTTTCTCTCCTCCCGCTTGGCATCAGCACACAGGCCGTGTCGGGTTCAGCCAAGAGTCTGCCGTGACTCATCAATGCCCTCCCACCCATTTCTCCCCGCCGGTTTCCTGTCGAGATGTTGAGATTCTTGCTCTGCAGCTTTGCAGAAGCATCTCTCAAAGGCCTGCCCTAACAGGCTCCCCCACAAGAAATCATGGCAAGGGAACCCTAATGGGATCCCAGACCCACTCCCCCTTAATCCAGGAACACGACAGAAGCCGTGTTGGGGGAAGCCAGTGGCCCCTCCAGGCCCACCCTCTGGGTCACACGAGGGGCCAAAACTCAGGGGCCATCAGGGGGGCCAGGACTCCAGAAGCCCTCCCACTGTGGCCCCCCAATCAGATACTTCTCTTGGATGCCTTAGTTTAGGCTGATCCTGCCTTGAGCAGGGGGTGAGACTAGATGGCCTCTATCGCACCTTCCCCCTCTTGGATTCTAGGAATCTAGTTCAGCCGTGGAATGGGCTGCCTAAGGAGGTGGGGAGCTCCCCCTCACTGGCTGTCTTCAAGCAGCGGCTGGACAGACCCTTCTCCTGGATGCTGGAGGCTGATCCTGCACTGAGCAGGGGGTGGGACTGGATGGCCTCTGTGGCCCCTTCCCACTCTGGGATTCTAGGAGTCTAGTTCAGCAGAGGAATGGGCTGCCTAAGGAGGTGGGGAGCTCCCCCTCACTGGCTGTCTTCAAGCAGCGGCTGGACAGATCCTTCTCCTGGATGCTTGAGGCTTATCCTGCACTGAGCAGGGGGTGGGACTAGATGGCCTGGATGGCCCCTTCCCACTCTGGGATTCTAGGAGTCTAGTTCAGCAGAGGAATGGGCTGCCTAAGGAGGTGGGGAGCTCCCCCTCACTGGCCGTCTTCAAGCAGCGGCTGGACAGACCCTTCTCCTGGATGCTGGAGGCTGATCCTGCGCTGAGCAGGGGGTGGGAGGGTGGTTACCATTGGGGCAAAAATATGTTTCCGCATGGGTAGGTGTTACTTCCTGGGTTTCTTCCCTTTTCATTCATGTTTCTTTCCCTTTAATATTACATCAGTGTTTCTGCAGTTTAGTTTCCCTCCCTTTACTGCATGGGTTTATCGCCCTCTAGTGGTCGCTTCACTATTTCATTGTTGTTCTCTCCAATAAATAAGCCAGAGATACGGCAATGAAATATCAATGCGAACACACAAGAAGCAGAACGGGTGCCGAAAACAGGGGGGAGGGGATAAACAATGCCATGTGGACACAGAAGTGTCAACAAGACATACGGAAAACCCTACTTTCTGGGGATGGGGCTTTTGAAAGATGGTTGTGGTTTGGTTTGGCAGATTCAATGGAGCTCAGCCATTTAACAGAGGTTTTCTTTTTGCCTATCGCAGGTATTACAGCCCCGAAGGTGAGACAGACCCTAAGACCACCTGCCTTCCTTGCGCGTCAGCTCCCAAAGGCAGGCCTGGGTGTCCAGGTGAGTGTTACGGACAGCAAAGCTGGAGGGGACATTTTAATTTCCTGTCCTGCAGAAGGCCACCTGCTGTCTCTTTGTCCATTCTCTCCTCCGCATGCATAATTTTCTAAATCTCTACCATAACCCTTCTCGGCCATCTCTTGTCTAAAAGGAAAAGTCCCAAGCACCTCAGCTTCTCCTCACAGGGGAGGTTCTCCAATTTCTTCATCCTTTTGGTCGCTCACTTTGGTACTTTTTCCAATATTGGCTCGGTGTCATTGTTAGGAGCTTCAGCCTGTCATCTGGCAAGCCGGGTTTGATTCCCCACTCCTTCACATGCAGCCAGTGGGGTGACCTTGGGCTCATCACAGTGCTGTTAGAGCTGTTCTCAGAGCAGTTCTCTTAGAGCTCTCTCAGCCCCACCTCCCGCACAAGGGTGTCTGCTGTGGGGGGAAGGGAAGGTGATTGCAAGCCGCTTTGAGACTCCTTTGGGCAGTGAAAAGTGGGGTATAAAAACCTCCTCCTCCTCCTCCTCTTCTTTCTCCTCTTCCTCCTCCTCAGTTCTGTCCTCCCTCAACCTCTTCTCCAGCCTGAGCATTCCCAAGCCCCCTGACCTTTCCTTGTAGGGCAGCCTTTTCTACCTTTCTTAGCATTGGGGAACCCATGAAACATCCTTCAGGCTTTGAGAAACCCCAGGCTCAATTGTACAGACTATGGCTGGGAAGCAGAGCTGTGGACACGCCCACTCGAGGCCCCTCCCCTTCCCACCCCCTCCAGGCCCATCATTGGCCATTTGGGGAGGGAGGGGACAGGTTGACACACGCCCATAAATGGCAGGGGTGGCCAAACGGTGGCTCTCCAGAGGTCCATGGACTACAATTCCCATAAGCCCCTGCCGGCATGATAGCAGGGGCTCATGGGAATTGTAGTCCATTGTCCTCTGGAGAGCCACCCCTGCCATATATGGCCCTAAAGGTAAAGGTATCCCCTGTGCAAGCACTGGGTCATGTCTGACCCTTGGGGTGACGCCCTTCAGCGTTTTCATGGCAGACTCAATACGGGGTGGTTTGCCAGTGCCTTCCCCAGTCATTACCATTTACCCCCCAGCAGCAAGCTGGGTACTCATTTTACCGACCTCGGAAGGATGGAAGGCTGAGTCAACCTTGAGCCGGCTGCTGGGATCGAACTCCCAGCCTCATGGGCAGACAGCTTCAGACAGCATGTCTGCTGCCTTACCACTCTGCGTCCCAAGAGGCTCTTATAGATGGCCCTATCACCCTATAAATGTTTAACAATGTCTAAACATACATAAAAATGAATTTACTCCCTCCAATTTGGGCCCTCAAGAACCCCCAGGGTGGAGAGAGCCTGTTTTAGGGTTTCTCTACGTTCGTGTTCTTTGTGAAGATCTTCCAAAGAGCGCGTTTCCTTTGGGTTCTCCTGTCTGTCAAAGGGAACGTGGAAATCCCCCTCTGAAAACCTGGGCCTTTGGACTCCCAGCCTGTTCCTGTGTGCCTCCAGGGCTAGAAACCGGGCCAGGGGGAAGCGGTTGAATTGTCACCGGTGACGGAGTGAGAGGCACGTGGGAGGAGCCGTTCAGGATTAGCCGCCCGTCGACTCTTCTGCAACACTGTGGGTGTCCCAATGCTAAAAATGCCTTTGGGGACATTGGGTGGTTAATACCTCCTCACTAGCAGGTGACCCATGGTGCATCTTTCCCAGAGGTTATAGCTCACCTGGAGGAAAGGGCTGCTTTGGAGGGGGGGACATGGTGGCCTTGTGGCCTGGGGCATTGCACCCCTCTGAGGTCCACTGAGGGAGGTTAGGCCGAAGGAGTGCATGACCGGCCCAGGGTCACCCAACAAGCTTCCCGGGCACAAATGGGGATTCGAACCCAGGTCTCCTAGATACTAGTCTGACACTGGGAACCACCCCTCCACACCGGCTCTCTGTGTGTTTGTGGTTTCTCAGTGTGTATATCCAGAACCCGTCTGCTATGGCTTGCGTTTTCTCTCCAAACCAATACTGCAAACCCGCTTCAAGCTGAGATTTCCATGTTTTGCACAAACCAGAATTATTTATTTACTGTATGGCGCGTGTGTCGTGTAGCCAGGAGATTTGAGGATTGTCCGGCAGCCAGACAAGGGATGTTGGGAGTTAGTTTGCCGTTGCCTGCCTCTGCGTCATGACCCCTTGTGTTCCTTGGAGGAGCTCCCACCCAGATCCTTGAAGGTCTCCCATCCAAATAGCCAGGGTCGGCCCTGATTAGCTTCCGAGATCAGCCGGGATCGAGCTTGTCTGTGCAATCCGGGTTAGGGCAAAAAGCAGGGGGCCTCTGACTGACGTGGATCGACCTTCCCGCATAATCCGATCCACTCATGACTCTGCATTAAATTCAGAGGGAAGCAGAAAGGCACAAGGCAGAGTCTCTCGGGTGCATCTCTTCAGTCTCCAAGCGCTGGCCCCGGGCAGAATGCTGTCAGCATGTGACAGTAGTCTATCCCCACCCAGTCAAGGATCTGCCTGCGGGGGAAGGGGGGGTTTCTGCGGGGACAGAACTCTGCGGATCTCAAGCATAGCTGCAGGTTTAATTGCCTGATTCATCTCAGTTGAGGTGACTCCTCTGCGGAATGCGGATCGTAAAGGTTCAATTAGATGACATTCCACCTGTGACTGGCGGAAGGAAGGAGGCCAGTTTCTTGGCCTTGGAGAACGATTAATTCTACGGTGCGGCTGGGAAATTCGGCAGTGCCTCCCACTCCCTCGCCTGAAGAGGCACCCGAAGAAGCATTTCAACCGGCGATTAAAAGAAAGCTGAAACCCCTCATTTGAGGACAAAGCTTCCGGGGCTGCGATGACAATGTGTGTTTCGATCCGGAAGGCCCCCCCCCCCCCTGCTCTCAAGAAGAAGAAGAGTTGGCTTTTATTCCCCGCTTTTCTTTACCGGAAGGAGTAACAAAGCGGCTTACAAACCCCTCCCTGCAACAATGAGGTAGGGGGTCCCGAGAGAGCTCTAAGAGAACTGTTCTGCAAGAACCGTTTTAGCAGGGCTGTGACTAGCCCAAGGTCTCCCAGCTGGTGGCACATTCTCCATATTAGAGGCCACCGCTTTTAACCACGACACCAGGCCGAGCCTTATCAGGATGTGGCATGAACGGCCTGAGACCCTGGAGAGGGGGCTGCCCCGTCTGAACAGACAACGCTGACCCTGTTAGACCAGTGGTCTGATTCAGGGTGAGGCAGCTGCATGGGCACTCAAGATAGTCACATACATGTATTCATACGTGTTTCTGCCAAGTCAGGTTTATGACCAAGTAGATTTGTGACTTGAGGGCTCAGGGCAGCTTCCATTTAAAACCATTCACGCTTGCCCACGGATAACTTGATCTATCGTTTCACAATTTGTATTCACACTCCTCCTTTCCTCCTGCCAGGGTCCCGGAAGTGGCTGACCCGTCTGGCTCGGAACGCCGAGGCCTCGCACAGACGGGTCGACAAGCCGCCGCTGAACGGCACCCGGGACGGGAAGGCGGAGGAGAACGCCACCCAGTACGCCGTCTTGGCCATCGTGCCCGTCTTCTGCGTCATGGGCCTGCTGGGCATCCTCTTCTGCAACCTGCTCATGAAGAAGGGCTACCACTGCACGGCCCAGAAGGACGAGGAGGGGGCCAAAGCCGAGAGGGACGGTAAGGGAAGGGGCTCCCCTGCCTGGGGGCACGAGGCCTCCTTGGTCGGCTGCAGGGCGCTGCTCATATAGTCATAGCGGAGAAGTCCACATCACTGCTCTAAGCTGGGTGCTATTCTTGGTTGCCTGATTTAGAGTAAAGTGATACAGGGGCAGGGGGGCGGGGCCATGCGGCAAATTCCCTTCCATTGATGAGCATTCCCTGAAGTGCTATGATCCTTCAACACAGCCTCACTTTTTCCCCCTGGTCTTTTTCGCCGTGCAATCATAGAATCATAGAATCAAGGGTCCTCTAGTCCAACCCCCTGACTATGCAGGTCACCTACACCTACCTGCCCACCCAACAGTGAGCCCAGTTTCATGCCCAAGTGATCCATCCCCCAAAAATCTCCATCATCCAGCTTGGCTTGGAGGAAATTCTCCTAACATCCTAACATCCCACAGTGGCAATTAGCAATTTGCTGGGCGTGCAAGGAAGGGCCACAAGAGAAAAACCCTGGCACATCCCTTCCTGGCCACCCACTCACCATTTTCATGTAATCAGCCTCTCCGTCAGATGGCTCTCCAGCCTCTGTTTAAATATCTCCAAAGATGGAGAACCCACCACCTCCCCAGGAAGCCTGTTCCACTGAGAAACCACTCTGACTGTCAGGAACTTCTTCCGGAGGTTTAGATGGAATTTAGAATCATAGAATCACAGAGTTGGAAGGGACCTCCTGGGTCATCTAGTCCAACCCCCAGCAGTGTGCAGGACACTCACAACCCTCTCGCTCATCCACTGTCACCTGCCACCCCCTTGAACCTTCACAGAATCAGCCTCTCCATCAGATGGCTCTCCAGCCTCTGCTTAAAAATCTCCAAAGATGGAGAACCCACCCCCTCCCGAGGAAGCCTGTTCCACTGAGAAACCACTCTGACTGTCAGGAACTTCTTCCGGAGGTTTAGATGGAATTTAGAATCATAGAATCACAGAGTTGGAAGGGACCTCCTGGGTCATCTAGTCCAACCCCCAGCAGTGTGCAGGACACTCACAACCCTCTCGCTCATCCACTGTCACCTGCCACCCCCTTGAACCTTCACAGAATCAGCCTCTCCATCAGATGGCTCTCCAGCCTCTGTTTAAAAATCTCCAAAGATGGAGAACCCACCCCCTCCCGAGGAAGCCTGTTCCACTGAGAAACCACTCTGACTGTCAGGAACTTCTTCCGGAGGTTTAGATGGAATTTAGAATCATAGAATCACAGAGTTGGAAGGGACCTCCTGGGTCATCTAGTCCAACCCCCAGCAGTGTGCAGGACACTCACAACCCTCTTGCTCATCCACTGTCACCTGCCACCCCCTTGAACCTTCACAGAATCAGCCTCTCCATCAGATGGCTCTCCAGCCTCTGCTTAAAAATCTCCAAAGATGGAGAACCCACCACCTCCCGAGGAAGCCTGTTCCGCTGAGGAATTGCTCTAACTGTCAGTCTTGAAGGTGCTCCTGGACTCTGGCTCTTTTCTGATGCTACAGACAAACGTGGCCTTGGATCTATCTCCATGAAAGGGCTCATAGTTAGCTGCTCCACCCACCCTGAGATAGAAGGACCGATGGACTCTCATCCTAGCTGTATCTGAAGAAGTGAGCAGGGACTCACGGAAGCTCCTCACCTGCCGTAAGACCAATTCTTGAGCGCTGAGCAAAACCAGAATGGAAGCTCATTTCTTCCATGATTTCCACTCAGGGCCAGTCCCCTGGAAGGCGGAAAGGACGGGAGATTCAGGGAAGAAAGAGTTAGCAGTACTGCCGGCGGAAGTTACTTTCTTCCGCAAATGGCAAGGCAGGATATTAAGCTCCTGACAGGAAATGTTTACTAAGCCTCATGGGAGGGCTGGTGTCATTGAGGAGTGCAGTGAAACAGAGCTGAACCCACAATCTGTATTTATTTCTTTGTTGTAAACATTTCTGTGCCACCTTTCCGCCCAGGTGGCAAACCTTAAGACATTAAACACATTTCCAGCCTTCAGAAAGCATTTAACATGCAAATGAAAAAGAATATTTGGCCAAAATTTGGCTTAAGACAAACGAAGCATATAAATACTCAAAACAGGAAGGTGGGATAATAGTTGCAGAGGAAGGGGAGGGGGCGGTTTCCGGCTTTTAGCATGAAAAAGAGGCAAACTCAGACTGAGGCCCAGATGGAGGGAGAATTTATTACAGACCAAATAATAATTTCCGGAGGGGATTGGGTTGAGTATTCCCATTAAATTTTGTTTTTAGAGTATTTCCTGTTCATTTCTTTTGCGTTTGCACAGAATATTTAAGCCAATGGGCTTTGGACAACCTTCGGAATACACTTAGACAGCAACTGGTGTTTTGACCAGAGAGTACCCCCTTTTCATATGGCCACGTAATCAGGGGCAGGATTATTTGTGGCATCTCCCCAAACTGGGGAGGCATTGCAATTAGGATGTCGAATTAGAATCCGGGAGAATCTCTACTTTGCCATGGAAACCTGCAGAGCGAGCTGGAGCCAGTCTCATGTCCTCTGCCTAGCCTACCTTGCAGGGCTGTTGGAGGCAGTTTGAGCCTGGTGGCACCGTTAAGGCCAACACAATTTAATTCTGGGTATAAACTTTCGTATGCATGTGCACGTGTTCAGAGACATTGAAACAGACTTCGTCACCCATTGCATATAGGTAGAGGAGGTTAGTTGTCAGGAAATGCCAATTAGAATCAAGATAAAATGGGATTAAACTGTTGGTAAAACCTGTGAACAGCTGCAAATTACCATCCAGATTATAAAGGCGTGAACAAACAGATGTGGGAACTGAGTGGTTTAGCACGAGTAGTAAAAAAGCCAATGTCTCTGTTAAGGCCTGCAGGTTCCGATGTCCGGAGTGTTGTAATAAATTGTAGTTCAGCAATCTCCTGTTCTAGTCGGTTTCAGAAATTCCTTTGCAATAAAACAGCTACCTCGTTGTGTGGAAAAATGGGGAGAAAAAGGTATAAATGTAGTAAGTAAATTAATAGTGTGTTTTAGTCTAGAGATGATCTTTCAAACTATCCAACTGCCCCCAAAGTCTCCAGGCATTTCCGAACCCAGAGCTGGCAACCCTAAAGAAACATGACTGTGTGACCATGAGCCAGTTACACGCTCTTAGTCTAAACTCCCTCACAGGGTCGTTGGGAGACTAAAGTAGAGGAGAGAAGAATGCCGTAAGTCAGGGGCAGTCAACCTGTGGTCCTCCAGATATCCATGGACTACGATTCCCATGAGCCCCTCCCAGCATGTGCTGGCAGGGGCTCATGGGAATTGTAGTCCATGAACATCGGAGGGACCACAGGTTGACTACCCCTGCCGTAAGTAATAAAAATGAGATACGAACAGCTTTTCTGGAAGTGATGTCAGCACATTAGAGACATCAGGGGGGAGAGACACTCTGGCTTATGGGCAAAGCTCTACGATAGAATTTGCTTCAACCCATAGAGTTCTGCCCCAGAACCAGAGCGTCCCCATCCCCTGTTGACCCTGGCAGGCCAGCATCACTTCCGGGTGATGTCAGCACATCACATTTTCACTTTATTTCAAAAAAACTTTAATGGCACATTAAAAAGCAATGTACTTCCAGGTTCGGAGGTGTCTGGAGGGGGGGTTAGGGGGGGCCAGACGGGTCCGGAGTAGTAGACCTGACACCCCTAGATATAAATGAAGTAAATAAATGCGCCAGAGCCGAAATGTCGGACCACACCCCCTTTGCCCTCCCTTCCCAGTCTTGTTTTGTGAGCATTGGGGCCGCCTGATTTCCGAAATACCCAGCTGAGGCTGCGGTTGCTGTGGCTACCGCCAAGGCCCTGATATTTGTGGAAAGGCAACCCTGGCCTAATTTTGTAGTTGGCGGTGTCTCGCTGCTCCATTTCTGAGGCACAGCTGGCCTCTGAAGCCACCCAGAGATTTGGGCCGCCAACCTCCAGGCAGGGCCTGGCGATCTCCCAAAACGACCACTGGACCCCAGATCAGCTTCCCAGGAGAAAAGGGCTCCTTTGGACAGCAGGCTCTGTGCAGTTGAACTGAGGGTTGCCAATTCCGGGATCAGAAGTTCCTGGAGGTTATTAGGAGCAGAGGCTAAGGAGAGCTGGGCCTAGGGAGAGAAGGGACCGTATAGGGCAGGGGTAGTCAAACTGTGGCCCTCCAGATGACCATGGACTACAATTCCCAGGAGCCCCCTGCCAGCATTCGCTGGCAGGGGGCTCCTGGGAATGGTAGTCCATGGACATCTGGAGGGCCGCAGTTTGACTACCCCTGGTATAGGGAGATCATGCTGTGGGGCAGGACCGTAGAGGTTATTCCAACCTCAAAGCTGCCCAGCAAGTATCCATGGCACTGGGGATTTGTACCTGGCGTTCCCAGAGCAAGGCTCAAGCTATCTCCAATAAAATATCATTGCAAGACTCAAGCTATCTCCAATAAAATATCATCAATGTATTTATCATGTGATGTACACAGTGGCGAAGATTTAAAACACAAGGTCTGGCTATCAAACTACATATAAACCTACAAGGACTGTAATAATTTCTGTTTTCTGTTGCCCCCAGAACCAAGGGGTTGAAATTAGTTCAAAAGAACTTTCAGCTAAACACCCGGAAGAGGTTCCTGACAGTTAGAGTGGTTCCTCAGTGGAACAGGCTTCCTCGGGAGGTGGTGGGTTCTCCATCTTTGGAGATTTTTAAACAGAGGCTGGAAAGACATCTGACGGAGAGGCTGATTCTATGAAGGCTCAAGGGGGTGGCAGGTGACAGTGGAGGAGCGATAGGGTTGTGAGTGTCCTGCATAGTGCAGGTGGTTGGATTAGATGACCCAGGAGGTCCCTTCCAACTCTGTGATTCTAAATTCCGTCTCAACCTCCGGAAGAAGTTCCTGACAGTCAGAGTGGTTTCTTGGGGAAACAGGCTTCCTCGGGAGGTGGTGGGTTCTCCATCTTTGGGAATTTTTAAACAGAGCCTAGATAGCCACCTGACGGAGAGGCTGAGTCTGTGAACGTGGGCAGACGGTGAGTGGGTGGGCAGAAGGGACTGTGTCTGAGCTTAGCTCTTGTGGCCCTTTCTGGCCTGGCAAGGGGAATGCCATTCGCCACTTTGGGGACAGGAGGCAAATTTCCTCCAGCCCAGACTGGCCAGGGATTCTGGTTTGCGGGGGGAGGGGGGGAGCATCACCTGGGCCAGGAATTGGGGTCACTGTGGGTGTTGTGAATTTCCTGTGTTCTGTATGGGGTTGGACTAGATGACCCTGGAGGTCTTCCGCGCCTCTCCGTGCTGCTCCTAGTGACACAACCTTTGCAGGGAAATTAAGCCCTCTTGCACAGAGAGGATCCAGCAGCTCCCATCTTCTGTCCCCGCTGGGAAGCACCTTAAGAGGGTCATCGCACGAAGCTAAAGGCTTGGCCCGTACTAGCAGACCCCTTGGGATTTTCTCTGGGGAGAGAGTGGGCCCTTGTTCTGCTCCAACATGCTGCTCTGACCTCCGCAGGCGGCAGTTCTGCCCACCGGGTTGAAGATGCGAACGAAGACACCATTGGCGTCCTCGTGCGCCTGATCACGGAGAAAAAGGGTAAGCCCTGGGACGGGGAGGGACGGGGAGCATGGGGCAAGGAAGAGGGGGGTGCTTTGCCATGAAGGAAATAGCTGGGAGACCCTTAAGGAAAAGCGGTGTATTGAATGAACGTTGCTGTGCATGAGCCAATGCACAAACGCATTCATGGGCGCACTCATTGGCTTGAGACCCCAATCGGGTTGTCGGCCCATTGGAGGAAGTAGTGTCTCCTCAGAGTGGCAGGGGCTCTCCAGGGAATCAGGGCCTTTCCCATCCCCTCCTGCCTGGCCCTTTAACTGGAGATGCCGGGGGTTGAACCTGGGACTTTCTGCATGCCAAGCAGAGGCTCTGCCCCTGAGCCACAGCACCTCTCTATAGCTCTCCTGGGTCTCAGGCAGAGGTCTTTCATATTACCTTCTGCCTAGTTCTTTTAACTGGAGATGCCGGGGATTGAACCTGGGACCTTCTGCATGCCAAGCAGATGCTTTACCACTGAGCCGTGGTCCTCTTCCTTGGAGGACTTCCCCCTCCCCTCCTGCCTGGTCCTTTCAACTGGAGATGCTGGGGATTGAACCTGGGACCTTCTGGCTGCCAAGCAGAGGCTCTGCCACTGAGCCGTGGATTTTCTTCTTTTCTTCACAAGGATTTTCCCTCCCCCTGTCCCCTCTTTTCTTTCCTCCCCGCAGAGAATGCGGCTGTGCTGGAGGAGATGCTGAAGGATTATCACAGCAAGCAGCTCGGGCAGACCGTTTACAAGCCGGCGAACAAGTAGGTGCCTTTTAAAACCCTCCCTTGGACGCCCCTGGTCGGCCCTGGTGCCATCCGCTCTCGGCTCCTAAGAGGGGTCAGCCCCGGCCGGTGCTGGGATGGGAGACCACCGAGGGGGTCCGAGGTCGCTACGCAGAGGCAGGCAACGGCGGACAGCCTCGAAAACCCCGTGGGCTGCGACTCAACGCCACTCTCCCCCCCCCCCCCAAGTCTTTGTGGCATTTCGTTTTTTCATGCAGTGAGGTTCTAGACCAGGGGTAGTCAAACTGCGGCCCTCCAGATGCCCATGGACTACAATTCCCATGAGCCCCTGCCAGCGAATGCTGGCAGGAGCTCATGGGAATTGTAGTCCATGGACATCTGGAGGGCCGCAGTTTGACTGCCCCTGGTCTAGACCCAGCTTTCGTGAAACCCCGGGGTGTCATGATGGCCCTGGGAGGGTTTCCCAAATGGATGGGAGTGAATTAGTTTTTCATATATTTTTAAATGTGGATTTTACAACACGCCACGAGCCACTGTTGGGAGTGGCGTGGCAATAAATCACACGAATAAATAAATAATAAATGTAACTAATAAATAACAAAGACCAACACGGAACTCTCACAGGCATGAAGTAACCTCGTTTCTGTCCCACTTCCAGTGCGCTTTGCGATATCGTGGAAAATGGCAAAACCTGCTTGCAGACAGTGGATTGCTCCTGCCTAATTTACTGTGTGTAAAAGCTCCCTTGAGGGATTTTCTAAATTATAATTGACGATTGCTGATAACTTAACCAATTTGCGGTGCTTGATAAAGCTGTCTTCAGCTGCCTCCTAAATGTGCCCCTCCCTGGGAAGGCTGCTCCCTAACCAGGGGCCGCCACTGAGAAGGCCCCGCCTCAGGTGCTTATCAGAAGAGCCAGTTTGTTGGGTGGAGCAGTGAGGAGGGCTTCTCCCTGGGATCTTTGTTCCCGAGCAGATAACCCTGGTCGCAAACCGTGCAGGGTTTTGCTCACCCTGGCCTTTTCCTTCCTCTTGCTCCCGCCCTCCTGCTCACCTTTCCCTTCCAGGTTGCAGCTCCTGCCTCAGCTCCCCCACATCTGCCGGCACCAGCACCACCTGCACACGGTCCAGGGCTTGGCCACCCGCTCGGGCCCCACCTGCACTCGCTGCAGCCAGAGGAAATGGCCAGAAGTCCTCCTTTCCCCAGAAGCTGCCGCTGCGGCCACAAACACAACCAGCAACGTCGTCACCAAGTTGGCAAAGCCAGGAATCAAACCCGGCCGGCCGGGGGAGATCACCCTCCTCTCTGTGGGCAGGTAGGGGAACGAGATTTGGGAGCTCAGGTGTGGGAAGGGCTCCTTCAGCCGAGTCTAAAGATGTCGGTGAAGTTTCGTTTTAGAGGCTTCAGGCTCGCTGCTTCGGCTGGCTCCTCTCTCAATTCTTACTTGGACGATGTCCTGTTTCTTCCTCCTTGAAGCAGCTGATCCCCCACTTATGGCCCAGAGGTATTCAGTTCAAGGCAAATATCGGGATATGTGTGTTTTTCTCCCCCCCCCCCTTTTCCGAAAGGTTTCGTGTCGCTCGCATCCCTGAACAGAAGCCCAGCCCCTCGGAAGTGAAAACCGTCTCGGAGAGTGCGGGAGTGGAGCCGGCCGAGCCCCCCTATGCCTGCCTGGCTCCGGAGCAGAAACCGCTTGTCGGAAACGCCGTGCGGCCAAAATGGATTACGACGGGAGACGGCCAACAAGAGGTGAGAGGGGTGGGGGGGGGGGGAGCAGGTTCTTTTTACCAGAGCTGTAAGTCCCCAGAAGAGATGTGGGTGCCCATTGTATCTGAGGAAGTGAGCAGTGACTCATGGAAACTCCCTTCCCACCAGCTATTTTGTTGGTTTTTAAAATGCTCCTGTCCTCGTTCCACTGACGGTGGATAATTCCCAAACGCCAGCTGCAAAAGCAGCATGTGCGGAACGGGTCCTGGGTCTTGTTCTTTCATGGAAGGCACCGCATGTCGTTGCCCTGAACGGGAATTCATCAACCTTGCGATACAAGGGAGGTTGGGCTCACGTTCTACCTGAGGAAGTGAGCAGGCCTCATGGAAGTTCCTACCCAGTCTTGAAGATGCTCCTGGACTCTCGTTCTTTCCTGCTGCTACCGACAGACAGACATGGCTACACATTTTCATCTGACGGCATGGTGGTCAAGAGGGGCAGCGTCTATTCTGGTTTGAGCCGGGTTTGATTCCCTGCTCCTTCACATGCAGCTAGCTGGGTAACCTTGGGCTAGTGTCAGTCCTGATAGTTCTGTTCTCACCGAGCAGGTCTCTCAGCCTCACCTCCCTCATCTGGTGTCTGTTGTGGGGAGAGGAAGGAAAGGGGATTGTAAGTTGCTTTGAGACTCCTTCGGGTAGGAATAGAGCAGGGTATAAAAACCAACTCTTCTTCTTCAGGATGAGGGATAGAGAAGGTTTCAAAACCTGCTCCCTTTCCCCATATTTTATGCGGGAGAAGAAAAGATTTGCTCCAGACTTTAGGCTGCCTGAGCATGCAGTTTTAATAGAATATCATGTTGATGCTACATTCAGGTGGGCAGTCGTGAGCGTCCGAAACAGTAGATCAAAGTTTGAATCCAGGGGCACCTTTAAGACCAACAATGTTGAATTCTGGGGGTAAGCTTTTGTGTGCGACAGAACTTCGCATGCTAGCAAGAGAGCAAGCTGACATACTGAACAAGATTAGAAATTCTTCTTCTATAGGTTAAAACAGACAAAAGGTCTGGATTTAGATTTCCAAAAGGAAGTCCACCAAATCTGACTATAAACAGATCACATCTTGCATTCCTTTTAGGGCGAAAAGGAAAATAAGGCCTTGGCATGTTTTTCATGGGAGAGGAGGGTGGAACAGACCCTTGGCCAAGGCAGGGTTTGCTCAGCCATCAGCAGGTCAAAGAACAGGGGTGAGAAGCATCCCATAATACCGCAGATCAGCCTTAGACTCACCAATCAAAAGTCACTGTCGGAATCTTAAACCTTGGCTTAACTCTAAGCGGGGTCATAAAACACTTTCAACAGTGGTCTCTCGCACCCAGGCCCCATTCTGGCCTCTTGTAGAGAACGGCCTTTCGGGCAGGCCCCAAAACATCTCACTTTGTCTGTGAGTGAGCTGCCAGCCCTGCAGGGACCTGTTTTTCAGGGGCTGCGTGTTTGCAAAACGAGCCATGAGTAATTGTGACGTCTTGGGAGGTTAAAGCTGCTATTGATAGCGCGTGAATGGCCAGGACAGACAATGGGGAGCATTATGACACATCAGAAGGACGGAGGTGGGGTGGAGGAGAAGCTGTTTGGGTGAGTTGACAGATTCAGTGGGGGGGAGGTCAGGAGAGCTGACGGTACAGACCTCGGCTGCCTTCCATGCAGTGCACCGGCTGGCTAGTGTATGTCAAGGGAGTGCTGCTGAAGGGGGGTTCTGCATACAGCAGGGAGGCCCTGGCTCCACTCTCAAAAGGGGACTGAAATGGAGAAGGGGGGTCTTTGCAAAAATTGCTTGAAATGAGACCCAGGGCCCTACAGTACAGAGAGGGATGTGGGAAGACCTGGGCAACACAAGGGCAGTCCCTCCAGGTCGGACCGGAAGCGTCCAGCCAGATATCTCCCGCAGATGAAAAGGCACCAGCAGTCATCCAACAGGTGGTATTCAGAAGCAAGGTGCCTCAGAGAAAGATGGGCACCCATGAGAGTCAGTCTGCAGCAGCAGAAAAGAGCCAGAGTCCAGGAGCACCTTCAAGACCAACAGAATTGGTGTGTGCGGGAAGGAGCTTTTGTGAGTCCCCGCTCACTTCCTCAGATACTGCTAGAGTGCAAATCCACATGTCCTTATACCAAAAGTTGTGTGGATTTTCATTGTATACAGCTACATGTGGGGCCTTCCGTGGAACTAGATCATGTTGGATTACCGTGTTAGTTTGTCTGTAGCAGTAGACCTTAAAGGCTAACCAGATAAGTAGCCAGGGATGAGCTTTCCCTGCCGCGAATTCTTGACTTTAATTGGCTATGCGCCCTGCTTTTCCCAATCAGCTGAAGGCAGGTTTCAAACAAGGATTACACAA